>NW_015151159.1:216318-221007 GCF_000732505.1 Cyprinodon variegatus | reverse complement strand
ATGTGTTTGTTTATGAAGAAACCTTTAACACATAATTAATGCTAAAAAAAAGTGTTATACTTTCAGAAATACTTTAACTCCACCTATTTTGTATCAAATTCAGGTACCTTTGTCTGAATTAGTCCCCTGTCTTTGTTATCTGTGTTTGCTCTCCTCCATGGCTGTTCAGATCATGCTCACCTGGTTCCAATATCATTCTCCAGCAGTTCCGTTGTGTTTAACCTTTTTTTGTTATTTTCTGATAATTACCTCTGTGGCACCCTATCCATTTCTGATCTGTTCTCTTGGTGTCTGGCATGCAGGTTTTTGTTACTTCTTATCAATAAAACCTTCAACTATCATGCTCTTTCCTTTGGTCCAGCTGCAAAATCCTATGATATCCAGATAACAGCTGGAGATAGACAAATATACATACCGGTAGTCATCATCTTTCAGAAGCATACCAAGAAAATGTAATTTGCAATCAAAAGAGTTGGAGAAGGTAATATAAAGACAAAATAACAAGCCGTATTAGGAAGCAATTACGCCCTGTACCTTCTCTAATTTTTAATGATGTGATTTAGTGTGTGTGTCTAAAAGAAAAACCTGTTCCTTTAATCCTTCAACCTTTTTATGTCTTTTCAGGATTTTCTGATTCATCTGAAGCTTTTCATTAATAGTGCTTATGGTGCTGCTGCCACTCGTGACTAACCTAAGGTTAACTTGCAATCAGGTGTTTATAATCAATTTCTTTACCTACTTTTTTGCAAGTTCACAAGTAAAGTAATCTTTATAACACTTAAATTAAAAATACATTTCCATTGACCGGGATGATCTGGATGTTCTTGGTTTTTTAAAGTTTTGAAATAGACTCATCAGCTAGTATTGGGTTTGCTTCCATTTTGCACTCAGGAAGGTCTTAATCCTTTGTGCCATAGATTCTTTAAGGTACTGGAATCATTCCTCAGAGAGTTTGGTTTATATTAAAATGATGGCATTACTCAGATGCTGCTGATTTGTCAGCTGATATTAATTTCTTGTTCCTCCAGGAACAGGGAAGGTGCTCCTATTGGATCAAGATCTAGAGACTGTGGAGGGCAATTGAGTACAGTGAACTCATTGTCATGTTCAACAAATCAGTCTGAGAGGATTTACGCTTTATGACATGAAAGTAGCCTTCTGAAGATGAATACACTGTGGTGATAATGGGATGAATCGGTGCTTTATTTTATTTTTAAATGAAAAGAAAACAAGATGGCATAAAGTCCAGCGCTGCTCTGGCTAGACAAAGTTTGTCTCACTAATTTACTCCCTGCAGAAAGGCTGTGAAGGTCTCCATATAGGTCTCAAAACAATTACAGTTACAGTTTTTTCTTAATGCTTAAACCCTTTCTGTTTTTATAGCACAATTTCTAAAATGATTAATAGCAAAACCACTGACTGAGTTTGCAAACCTAAAAGCGCAAACACTGTTTTGCACACAGTTTGCCATTTTGTAACACACCTTTCAAAACTGTAGGTACTATCCACTGCACACTTTTAGCAAAACTGTACACATATCATTACTTTACACTTAATTTCCAAATGATCAAACCACTCCTAGCAAAACTGCACGCATATATGGCTAATATTTACACAATTTTGCCAGCTGTCTGCACACTATTACATGTTAAAACTGTTTTAGATAATTAGTTTACTTTGCAATCAGCCTAAGCGCTATAAATAGGCCACATGTGAGCTGTCTGTGTGGAGTAGAATAGAGGAGCACGAAGAGTAACAATTAGAGGAGGCAGGGGAAGAGGAGGTGGAGGTGAAGAAGTAGGAAGAAGAAGAAGAGGAGACCCGATACGTCATCATATGGGGCTATATTATTCCCATATGATGCCGTATTTAGTATTAATCTGGTATTAGACATATCTGATATTAGTCTTATATTAGTCTTCATAGGGCTGCTTTGGTCCGCAACTGGTTTACAGATCATCCACTCTTCACTGCACTCAACCTCACTCCATACTCTCCATTCTTGAATGCGATTGAAGAGTTCTACCTGGCGCTGGAAGGTCTATGATCGTCATCCCCATCTACGCATTGCCCTTTTAAGGCAATGGAGGAGCCATGTGGGGATATTGAGGAAGCATCATGTCAGGCCTGAATACGGCATTCCAGGAGATATTTTCCCTGGTGCCATGGAAAAGAGGACATTGCATATGATGTGAATGAAGTCATGTGGCCGGACCCAGAGAGATGACACTATGTCGACTGATTTTTATTTATTTTTTTCAGTGATTTTGTGTTTTGACTGGGAAAAAACACTTACGGTATGTCTGTTTTAATGTATATAAATTAACACAAATACTTGAAGTTTGGATCCCTGTATGTTTACAGAACTATGACAAAAGTAAGACCTCAAGCTGACATACAGTAGCCTACTTTACGCACAGAGAAAGCAACGGTTAGATGTGTTTATTATCTATATCATCAGTGTGTAGTTGGCATATTGACTGCTTATTATTATGATGGCTTGTGTTAACTGTTTGGTACAAAATGAAACTTTTTACAACTTTTTTTTTTTTGAAGAGTTAAGCAAGATTTATTAGCAAGATAACTACAATGTTCTGCTGATTTGGTGAAAGCTTTTCTTATTTGTGTGTAGAGTTTTGCAAAAATAGCCAATAGTTACTAAAATTGTACTGAAACCATCAGAAAAAAACGGTAACAGCAACATAAAATATTATTAAATAATTCCTGAGAAACAGTCTAGTTTGCTATGGGAATTATTACTTCTTATTTAATTTATTTTAATATTATTTTTATTCCAAACACTCCATAATAGGATAAACAGTACCTCATCCTTAGACACCTTGTAGCATGAAGCTCTGAGGCCTGAATGAATGAAACTCTGCACTCATAAATCAACATACTTAAAAGGAAATTAATTGGAGATGGATTTTTTTCCCACCACAGGACCATTCACTGTAAACCCTAGAGATGGCTGTGTTTGAAAAATCCCAGTAGATCAGCAGTTTCTTAAATACTCAGAATCAGCCCGTCTGGCACCAACAACCATGCCACTTTAAAATCACATAAATCCCTGATGCTCGGTTTAAACTGCAGCCGATCATCTTGGCCATGTCTATATGCCTAAACACATGGAGTTGTTGCCATGTGATGGTTGATTGGAAATTTGCAGCAACAAGCAGTTTGACAGGTGTACCTAATAAAGTGACCAGTGAGTGTAGATTTTATGTTTTTTCCAAATTTCAAATAAATCTTTCAAGTATGGGCTGCTCAGTGGCGCAGTTGGTAGCACTGCCACCTTGCAGCAAGAACCTCTGGGTTTAATTCGTAGCCCAGGGGCTTTCTGCATGGAGTTTGCATAATCTCCCTGAGCATGTGTGAGTTCTCTCTGGGTACTCCAGCTTCCTCAAAGTCCAAAAACATGACTGTTAGGTTAATTGGATTCTCTAAATTGTCCTTAGGTGTGAGTGTGTGCGTGAATGGTTGTTTGTCTCTGTTTCTCTGTGTTGCCCTTCAATGGACTGGCAACCTGTCCAGGGTGAACCCCGCCTCTTGCCTGTAGACAGCTTTAGATAGGCACCAGCGACCCTGCTTGGGATAAGCATGACAGGAAGTGGATGGATCTTTTAAGTATTTTGAATGCTTTGCTATTAATATGTTTAAGATCTTTAAAGAGGTGATCATTAAATAGAAAATTTATATTTGACATATTTTTTGTGTATAAATTGACTAAAAAAATAACTTGTCTCCCAAATACACTCATTTTGTTTATATCATGCAGAGAGAGGCTAACTGGTGCAAACAAGAGTCACATGAGTAGCAAGTGCCCATATGTCAAAACATTCTTACTGTAGATGCAGTAGGTCTCTAACTGACTCATGCTTGATAATTATGTTGTTTTAAAACTTGAAATATTTGCATAACCACAGGGTTAGGTTGACAAAATCAAAAAGGAAGTTCTGACAGCAAGTTAAAAGTAGATGCAGGAACAAGCAAAATCAAACACCTCCTTATTCATAGAAGCGTGGGCTTAGGTGGCAAACTCAAGGAACTCCAACTGTTTGAGGAACGCAGACTAAGAAGACGGACAAGTTGACAGCAGACACTGAGAAAACAAAGCAACTCAAACAAATAAATAAACAATCACAATAGCTGGTCTGTGCGGATGGCACGGAAAGCGTGTCCTCTGGAAGTGACACTGGCCTGACAGAGGTCACAGCAGCAGGGAGTGAGTGACAGCTAACAGGGAGTGCTGCTGGAGACGTCTGGGTGGGAGAGAGCGTGTGTGAAAGAGGAGTGCATCACAAGTCAGCTCAACGGATTCAGCTCGAGTGACCAGCTGCTTGTTGTCTTTGTGCTGCATGTTAATATCATGCAAAAATTCAAAGCAAAGCTTCTGAATGATGACGCACTCCAGAAGCAACGCCATGTTTATTCAGTTACCACCTATTCATGGTTATGCATGGTTTGTTTCTTATAAATAATTTGAAAGTGTATTTTTCAGATATTCTGTAGTATGGACGTTTGTTTGTCATTAATGTTAAGGTTTCTGTATAGCTTTGTCACCACTGGTTAAGTTTTTTCCCCACATAATTTCTGTCTTGGCTTGTACTCTGGTTGTATTTTTAAATTTCTCTCTAACCCCTGCGTTTCCTTCCTTGGTTCCATCCATCCATCCATCCATCCATCCAT
>NW_015151159.1:208121-215818 GCF_000732505.1 Cyprinodon variegatus | reverse complement strand
GTGGCACTGGCGTCTTTTTTTTTATGCCGCCCGAGAGGTCGAGATGAGGGCGAGGGGACGACCCTGGACATGGCTGGCCTGGGAGTGTCTCAGGCTTCCCCCAACAGCTGGAGAAGGTGTCTGTTGAGAGGGCAGTCTTGGGGTCTCTGCTAAGACTGCTGTCCCCACAAACTGGTCCTAGATAAGCGGAAGACGAAAGGGATAAGTTATTTATTTTTATTTTTTATCCTTATTTAATTATTGAATATAATTTGAACAAAATTCTGCCTGATTACCTCTTTTTTAAACATTAATCGAGTAACTATTTTAGCAGGTGGTTTTTTCTTCTACTTTAGTAAATGCTTTTGTGACTAATTTCTACTTTTACTGAAGTAGAAAAAAAGTGTTAAAGTCGTTCTACTTGTACTTGAGTAAACTTATTGGTTATTTTACCCACATCGGCTTATTTCCTCCCTTTTCATCAGACTGAAAAGCTATTTGGAATCACAATACGCAAACATAAAAAGATACACCCAACCGGAAGAAGAAAAATATGAATTTTGCAATATTTTTCCCCCAGATTTCATTTCCAACTTTAGCTATGTCTGTTGCTCTGAGAACTCCATTATCTCTCAATAAGCCGTGAAGCGCCTGAGTGTTTCTTCAGCTGGAGACCATGATTAGTGCCCTGCTACCACATGCTACAACTCACTTATCATCAAGCCTTTCTTTGTCTCTCTCTCTTTCCTCTTGTGTGTCTGTCTGCCTTCGGCTTCGCAGCCCTCTATCATAGTCAGCTGGTGTCTGGGACCAGACGTAAATCATGTTAGATTGAGCTGATCTTTCTGTCTCATGCCCAGCTAAGATGGTAGATGTGAAGTTCTGAATAGTCCATTTCAAATTGAAAATATATTGAAAAAATTGATTTCCATTAACACTGATAACACTAGAGGACAGAAGTACTTTTTTATTCTTCTTTCAAAGACCCTTGAAACCAAACCTTAACCGTCTACTTTGTTAATACAAATGAGCAAAAACAAAACTGGTTTGTTTTCTTGTGGAGCTTAAGTTTCTAATGGTGTTTTTTTTTTCTATGTCCCATCTAGCAGCATAACAAAAATTCTTAGTGCCAAGGAGAAGCCCAACAGTTTTACTTTCACAAGCGGAGCATGACAGTTCTTCCTATAGTGCTCCACATGATATATAAATAGGGCTGGGTATTTTAGCCAAAGTCCTGAATCGATTCGATTTTGATTCATACAGTTCTAAATTGATTAATTTCGATTCAATCTTTTTTTATAAAAATGAAAGTGGTTCAACTGTGTTTCAAAATACTTTTTCCTGTCATATTAAACACAAAGTGCAAACTTGTAAATCAGACAGTTTAAACTTGAGATGTGAACAAAGCTGCCTAAAAGTGCAACTTGTTTGTGAAAAGTGAAAAAGTGAAGCCTCACTCGAGCAAGCAGACATGACACAGCAGACATGCATGAGCTGCATCTCCACTGAACAAACCATATTTGCAGCGTTGTCTGTAACAACTACAGGGTGTTTGCTGGTCAGCCCCCACTTGTTAATGTCTTCAGTCAACCTATTGGCTATATTTGTAGCTCTGTCTGGCTCGAAGTAATCTTGGTGGTCTGTAGCACAAGATGCGAGGCGCCACTCATTATCAATGTAGTGAGAAGTCACCTTAATGTCACAGATCCAGGACATATTCTTTAGCAGTTTTAAATCCAAAATGGTTCCAGACATCAGATTTCAGTTGGGCACTGTGTTACTTGGGTCGGCGTTTGCACATGCCTGCTCATTTGAATGTGAACGACAGTAAAACGAATCGATCTCATACCCTACACATCGATTCTGCAAAAATGTAAAGAAATCGATTCAAAACCAATTAAATCGATTTTTTTACCCAGCCCTATATATGAATGTAATAAAGAAACTATTAGCCCTTATTTTGGGATTATTTTGGCAAATGTAATGGTCATGGAGGTGGAAACAAAAGAAAAACAGAGGAAAAATAGAAAGGGAGAGAGATGAGGCAAAAATGTTTAAACAGAGAGATAAGAATAGAGGAGAGAAAGAAGGATAAAGAAAGTACAAGATTCTACACCTGCAGAATAAAAATGAGAAAGAACAATGGAACAAGCAGAAAAATTATTGTAGGTACAAAACGCCAAAGCGCACAGTATATAACATCACTGAATAATACAAAATATCTGTATTTAGTAGCACCCCTAAATAAATATAAATGTTATCATTATAGATTTGTAATTTAGTGTTAGTGTTAGGATTCCAGTTTGTGTGGGTTGTTTTTTGTGTTCTCCTCTCTCCACCACCAGGCGGTGCCCTGTCCTCGTTGTGCCTCCCTGCACACCTGTGGCTCGTTGGGTCATTACCAGAGGAGTACTTGAGCAGCGGGCTGTCACCACCTTGATGCCAGAGTGTTTGCCAGTATTGGGTACTCTAGCCAAACTGAGATTAGCATTGTCTAACCTTAGCATTGTTTCTCTGAGTCTGAACTTGTTTTTTTTTCTTTGTTCTTACTGGATAAGCCTGGACTTTCTTTAACCCCCGCCCCGATGGATTGACTGAGTCACACTGAGCAAGGGGAAACCTCCACATGATCCGTTCAAGTCCACTCCTGGAAAACCAAGTGACAGTCTGCTCCTTTACTCCTCTGGGTCCAATGTGTGTCTGCCTGTCCGCTCTCCAACAAACTGGATCCAAGGATAAACCAAGAGTCCCCCAAAAGTGAGTGCCTCTCCAGCAATATTAAAGCCCCAGTCTATTTTCCCTCTGTCCCTGAACTGATCACTGTGATATCCCCTTCAGAGGTTCCGGTTCACCAGTCCGCTGAGTTCCAGCATTGTTTCCCCTCAGATTTTCAATCTCCATCAGAGTTTGCTAACCTATAATAAACCGGTTAAACTTATACCCTTGGTCTCTGAGTGGTTCTCTGCATGTGGGTCAGATCTTTAAAGCTACAGTGTGTAATAATTACAGGGATATACAGTCAGAAATGTAATATATTATACATAACTATGTTATTCATCATCATCTACGAGCTCAGCCTCTTAACCTTAATATTTGTGTTGCCTTAGAATTCGTTATTTATAATTACATAGGAGCGGGTCTCACAGCCATGGAGGCAGACATCTTTGCGCTACGGCAGCGCAGAGCCAACAAACTAGCGATTGCGAGATCGCCCATTACGCTCGAAAGTAACTACGGCAAGTTGAGAGAGATGAACTGAGACGGTACTGAATACACAGACTAATGAAATACTATCTGTAAAATTATCTATGTAAACAACCCTCATCACTTGAGAAGGTAGGTGATGCGGACGTCGTGGAAGACATTTTGTCCCGTAACGCTCGCCGTACTGTTGGGGGGGAGAAGCGGTGGGGGGGAGATGTTTATGTTGCTGCGGTCTGTAGTCTGGACCTTAGATGTCGCTGAAAATTACACACTGTAGCTTTAAAGCCTAATATGACAACCAGTGGGTGTACATGGAAGCAAACCAGTATATGTAAAGTTATACATACATAAAAAAGTGCTCACTAGTGGTTTTGAGGAACCAAAGACCCCCCACCCTTTAGCAGAAGCCCAACTCCACCCCTTTTGTTTTTACATCACATTTTCTGGCTTTAGAAGCTTGTTTTTTTTTTTTTGTAGATAAATAAATCACAACCCTTAAGTGTGAAAGCTCCAGAACCAGAGGGTCCCTTATGGATCCAAGAGCGTGGAAATGCACAGAGTAACAAAAAAGCAATGTACAAGCAAATGAAGCTATAGCCTCAAGGTGTTAAAACACTGTGTGCAAACCATCCATATCCTGAATTTAACTAGAGGGACTGTAGACTGACAGCTGAGTCCATTTTCAGTCTCCCAGCTTGAGCATCCTTCAGCATAGTTAATCTAATTGGTAGAGATCCTAGGCAGCAGCAAAGTGTATTAAAAGTATATTTATCACCAAATGAAAATGCCACAACATGCAAATGTTCTTTTTTCTATTGTTGAATTTCCCTACACAGGATGGAGCACTTATGTCGTACTTATTGCACAGAGGAAAAAAAATACACTCATAGAATTTCTTTTGGGAATCTTGCAAGACAATATAGCAGTCTGGAAACTGTTTTGTATACTAGGTTCACACCCTCCCCCCTCTTACTCAGTTTTATGGTCTTTTATTAAACATATGTATTTTCTGCAGAAACCTGAGTATGGTAATGTAAAAAAAAAAAAATGAAAATGCCCCATATAGTGAGAAAAAAGAGAATGTCTTCAGTTGTAAGGGTTGATAAATTCTTCATGTCTTTCCTTTGCACACGTTTTCACAAGTTCTTACCGGAGTTAACAAGATTGTTGGCAAGGACTTTTTTGCACTTGTCTGGATGATATGATTGGGGGGGAAAAAAAGACTGAGGCCTCATTAACATCATATAAGAGGAATGAGGAAGATGAGAAAGACTGGCCCTTAGTATTTTTTCTGGAGGTTCCTTTAATCTACCTGCATCACCTTCACAGAGGTGTCCTAATATGATTCAGTCTCCTTGAAAAGTAAGATGACATGGACAATTTTTTAGATTGCTTAATTTTTTTTTCACATGCATTAATTCAGGAAAAAAATGACTGCGGGTTCAGTTATTGCACTCTGGAAAAAAATGATTCCTTTCATGCACTTTATAGAGTCACGGTTTTCAAAGGAAATAGCTCAGTGGTTTTGAGAAGAAAGGCGAATGTGAGTAATATGTAATATATTGGAAGGGAGACATGCACACAGTTTGATAAGCATAGCAGCTGTGGGCATGCTGGAGCTCATCGATGGACTTTTCAGTGGCCAGCCCAAAAAGTATTAAAACAACCTAATGGCTTTACAAAAAAAAAAAAAAAAATCCTATTTTATGGCTTCTCTGTGTAAGTTTTAATCTAAATGATCAAAAACAGAAAACCAGAATTGTAGCAATAGGTGCTCCCCAAAGTTTACACATTCTTAAAAAAAATGAGGCTGTGATATGCTTCCTACATTTCACACATATGCAGGCACATCTCAAGAGATACAGCAAAGAATATCTGTATTTGCCACTCATTTTAGGGAGTGAACTCCTAGTTGAGGCAAACTGTTCAGACTGGAACAGGCAGGTAGAGGGGTTGAGAGGCAGAACAGGTCAGGATCAGAAAATCAGAAACAATAAAGCACGCTAAAAATCCTCTCACCACTGGCACAACAGAACGAGAATAACCAGGCCCTGATGATTAGATGCAAGCAGCTTAAATAGAGGCAGGAGCAGCTGGCGATGAGCAGTGATTAGAAACCTGACAGGGTTAGGCAGGTGAATAGAGTTAGTAATTAAGCCAGTCATGAGTGCCAAGATCATGACAGATAAGTGATTAATCAAAACTGAAACAGACTCTAGGCAGTTTTTGCTTGAAAGTCAGGTGCAAACTTATATGCAAACATGTTCTCATCCTCTTGATGTTGCTTTAGCATGATGCACTGTGACAAAGTGGTTCAGTTTGTGTTCACCACTTGTCCCTAATTCTTATTTCTGATTCATAATGCTTACCGTACATTTAAATATTAGTTTGTGACTTTGCTTCACTTACCACTATCCCGCGTTTGTTAGTGTTAGCATTATGTTGCATTTTCCATATATTTATATGTTTAGATTAAAGCTACTACTTCTGGATTATTGGTTGAACTTGTGTATTTTATTTCAAAGTATATTCATGGTTTTTGTTTTCCTTTTTATTCACCATTGTTTGTCCCAGTATTTCCTCTACATTGGCTTGATGATCTCATTGATTACCTTGCTGGGTTTTACCATTTAGAGGGTTTTCTTTTGAGTAACGTTTTTTTGTTTTTCTATATAGTAACTTTTTGACGTATGTTGTATCACATTGTTTATTTTGCAGACTCTTTCGTCATGTAGATGAGTTTCTAAAGATTAATAATTATATTCTTGTTTCTCTGTTTAGACTTTGTTTGTTTTTCTTCTACCTGTTTAAATGTGGCTTGGTCCACTCAAGTGCAGGTGTGTTGCCAATAGGTTATACAAGCACTGAGTTCTTGGAATCTCTGGTTGTCAGAGTGAAAAGTGTCAAATCAAAATCCTCTAAGGAATTTGGAACTGACCATACTACTTCACATGCACCAACATGGAATCCATTGACTGGAGAAACTGGATTGTAAAGGGTCAAATTAATAAGGCTATGTTAAAGATATTTTTCAGTAACAAATAAAAGATTATCATTTTTCAGACTAAAGGGTTTATGAACTTTTATTTATTTGGAAGCTGCACATTCTGAGTACACTTGCAAAGAGGAACACTTTAAAACTAAGATGGAGCAGGAATCATTCTGCTTTTTCAGCCAGGCCTTAGGTTAGATTTAGATTATTTTAAATCAGATAGACTTTCACACTTCTTCCACTTGTTTTTGAGGCTTTTTTGAGCTATGAGTCAGAAGCTGGATTTCAGGCTAACCAGGATATTTACGTCCAGAGCACTGATCAATGGGAGACGCAGGGGAGCTGTTTTTCTGGATGATCCACACATAGATCCTCAATATGATGTCAGACTAGCAACAATCCTCAACATATGCTCCCTTGGAGAAGTTTAAAAAAAGACACCTCTGATATTCTCTATATTAGAGGATTCATGCTGGCTCAAATGAGACCCCTAATTGGTGGCAAAAAAAAAAGAAAAAAAAAAAAGAATCCTTGTTCAAACCTGCCTGATGGTTCATTAATGAAGGCTATTTCCAGTTTTAACTTAGATGACTTTTACTTATCTGCTTTCTTAATGACTATATACCTAGGTTTTATGCATATTAACCCACATATAGAAAAAGACTTGTTTTTTCACATTGCACCTGAATAAAAAACAGATCGTTGCCACACCAGGTGGTGATTCTCCCTGCCGATCTACTCCCAGGAGACAGCAGGTGGGTTGGCTCTGTCAGTTATGGTGAGGTCTGCAACTTGGAAACAATTCTTCAAATCTTTATTGGCTTCTATTGCTGAGCAATGGAACTGCATCAATACAAACAGAATTTCTTTCCTTTACATTAAGTTCAAATCAAAGCTCAACCCATTAGGTGACCACTATTGTTCTTAACTTTCCCTTTATAATTGATGCTTTGTGTAGTTGAAACAACAGCTGCCATTTCCCAACGCTGCTTTGCTTCCATCTGAATTTGGCCCATGCTGTATCAGTCCCACATCTGACCCGTCTCTTAAGAGGCCAACAAGGCCATCGTTTACAGCGAAGAGCTGGGCCGACAGGGTTGTATGGTCCACCAACCTAATTTTCTTAGGTATAGATGAAGATGTAATGTCTGTCTGTGCACTTTGGAGAGTTTCTAAAGGTCAGACTGTAGAAAAAGTGGACTTAGGTAGCAGATAATGTCTTGTTCAGATTGAACTCCTGTCAGAGCTTTGTAGGATGCTGATGGAGGTGTACAGCTTTTAAAGTCAGACATTGACAGGATTACTTTAAAAGTACTAGCTTTTAACTCTGAATCAAATCTCCCTAAATCAAAGCATTCCATTTAACAAAAGCCTTGGATAATTAAGTGCCTCTTTTGTGGGTTATATCATGGAACATTGCTTGAGGTTCCCCATGCATTTTAACTATCCCATTTCTCAGCTAAAAACAGTCTGCATAAATTATTCAAAGGCTTAAATCTTTAAAAGACTTTGCAGACCCCCC
>NW_015151159.1:203457-208110 GCF_000732505.1 Cyprinodon variegatus | reverse complement strand
ATTTATAAGGAAGTCCTACCTCGTGCACTGTGATTGGTCCAGCCACATCTGGCCAGAGTTAACGGCAGTGTACCAGACTAGATTATAGTATAATTCAGTCTAGCTGCCAAGGCTAGGGCCTTGTGGAAGTCACTGCCAAAAAAAAAAAACACTTCTAAAATTGAGAATGAAATTATGCAACTGCAGCAAAACATTAAAGCGATTTACAAATTTTCAGCACATAAGTGCAAGGCCTGCTTTTGGAAACACAAGTTGCAGATATGTTGATGCTGTTGTAAGTATTCTAACCTTTCAGCAAGAAAGTCCTTTCTTTCATTCCAGTCTCTATTTTTCCCTGCATGGAATGTTCATATTTTTCCAGTGCATGAATGGGTTCTTTCTGGGTACCCCAGCTTCCTGTCAAAACACAAAAAAATGAACTTTAGAATAACTGCCCTCTCTAAATTGCTAGGACTTAGAGGTACATGTGTGCATAAATGGTTGTTTGTCTTTGTATTCGTGTTGACAGGTGACGGACTACTAACTTGTCCAGATGGTACTTCACCTCTTCCCAAACGGCAGCTGAAGATGAAGACCAGCACACTGCAAAGCTGTAAGAATAACCAGGTAGAACAAGTAGACTGATTGAAGCACACAAGTAGGACTTATTTCTTTTAACTGAGTAAAGTGTTTGAATCAATGGAGGACTTTTTAGATAGGTGCAGACTAGTCTAGATTAGATTCGTGATATTTTTTTATGCCAGTTCTCATTTTCACATTTTTCAGATTTTTGTTTTCATTAGATAGGATTTACATCCAAAAAAAAAAAAAGATCACACAGAATAAAAAGTCACTGAAGGTCAAGAAAATGCAGTCACAATGTGTGGCAGGAAGTGATATCCAGGGATGAATCACCAATCTGCACTGGGCAGCGATATACTGCTGGAACTTGTTTGGTGCAAAACTGATAAAAGATAAAAGAATGACTGGTCAAAATAAAATATACATATTAAACACCTTTTGTTAACAGTTACTGAGTATGTGGATTTACCTATATTGTAAATAGCTGCCATTCAAATGGAATAAGATAAGAAATACCGTTTACTGTCCTACAGTAAGGAAATTTCAGCGTAAAAAAAAATAAAAATTTAATTAAAATATCTAGGCTTACCGACAAAAAAAAAACAGCTAGATTTTTATAAATCAAGCTGTACAGAAGAAGCAAAAACATCTCAGAAAATAAAAAAATGTGTGGTTCTCAATTAGAAAAAGTATTATTAGGTGAAAATTAGAAATGTTAAAATTAAAAAAAGGAAAAGAGGAAAAACTGTGCAACAAGCACGATTTTATAAACAAACACTTTTGTTCCCGGTGAAAACTATAAATATTTATTAACATCTGTAGCCATTAACATCTCAAATAGATGCGTTAATTGGATTAGAAGTAATGCAAATAATTCTCAAATAGGACAAGAATCCACGCAACTAGTTCTGTAGAATAAAAGAGAATATATTTTCCAATATTTGGGAAATGTAGATGTCTTGGGGGCATGCAGATCACACAATAGCAAACAATAAGAATAAGAGCTTCTAGAGTAAGGACAAACTTAAAACATAGAAATATATACAGTAACATCAATAAAAACAGAATATGCAATACACAGATTAAAGAAATGTGTAGCTCAGTAGGGAAATTTAAAACATATGGAAAATACATTTATATTTGTGCATGCAAACAAAAGGCTACAAGAAAGGAACCTACTAAAAAAAATATAAAAACTTGTTAAGTTTGCTGGAAGCAGTGATCAAGGAAGGATCTGCGATAATGTTTCTCTATGCACCCTCTGTAGGATGCAGTAGTATTTCAATGAAAGTGCTCTCTAATTCTGCAGCAATCTTATGCATCCGATGTGAGACATTGTTATTTTTGCCAGATTCCCTACATCCCACTATCTGCATGAGTCAAGGGGACTTCCAATGACAGAGATGGCCTTCCTGTCGAGCTTTTTATAACCTTTTCACCTCAGCTGTAGAAATGCTGATAGCTTCTCCAACTACACGATATAATATAACTTCGGTCGAAGTCGAAGAAAGTCTCTAGTAGAGCCTCCTCAGCAGGTAGTCTGGACGGACCCTCCTGTAAATAGTATCAGCCTGGATTGATTACCTTTAATAAAGGTTATTTTCCCTCATGTGCAATTTTTTTTTTTTTTTTTTGCAAAGGCTTTTTGCAAAGTAGCAAAATAAATAATTTATCAGGAAAATGAATACAACAACCTGGTTGGTAAAGATCTTACATGTCTATTTAGGAAAATAACACTCTGTAAGCTATAGACTCTGTTCGGAATCATTCTCTAAAGCTCTAATCTTCTAGTGGTTTATGAGAAAGAAGGAGCCTATGTAGTGAATATCAAATATATTTTTCTATTCAGACTCAACATTTTTTCTTTCCTGTGATAGAACATTACTTTGCCTGATAATTCAAACTTTTTTTCCCACAAAATAAAAAAAAAAAGTATATTCTACATCCTGAAGGAATAATTTTTCCCACCTTCACTTAGTTAACAGAACAATATGAAGTCAATCACGAGCATATTCAAAATTTTAGATGGACTGTGCATATTTGGTGGTTGTTCATAATGACAGCTTCAATGAGTTTTTTCTATGCACAAAAAAGATGAGCTTCTCTTTTTTCTAGGACAGGACATTTAACAAAGGTGGGACAGATGGCTTTAAAAACATGTAACTCAAGTGATTTACTAAATCACTTTACCTTTGTTTCTCATGACTAACTATTGAGCTTTGCAGCAGGAAACCTGATTTCACTAAAAGACTATTTAAAAGGAAACATAATAGAGTGTTGATTGTGGAGTAGGTGGCTTTATGGCTTGTTTGGATATATGTACGGTTTACTAGTACAAGGAAACACTCTCTACAGTGCTCCAGATGGTAAGAAATTAAATTACTCAAACGTGGACTGAATAACACAATCAATATATACCAAAATTGGTTCTTCCATTGTTGGTTATTCTCTTCTATGGACTAATTTCTTGTCTAAAAAAAGAGGAAATTAACATTGCTGGAAAAACGTTGTATGCTCTCCTTATGCTGTTAGACAAGTGTCAGATTGCAGCATCCCACTTTGTTTTAGGCAAAGGAGAGGAACAAGGAGAACACCATTGCTAAAAAATAAATGATAAGAAAGCCAGACATGAATTTGCCAAACTATATGTTGACAAGCCACAACGTTTCTGAGAAAATGTCCTATGGATAGATGAGACGAAAATATAACTTTCCGCTGAGGCTCATCAGCTCTATGTTCACAGATGGAAAAATGAAGCAAGTCAAGAAAAGAATACTGTCCCTACTGTGAAACATGGCGGAGGCTCTGTTATGCACTGGGGCTGCTTTGCTTCTACTGGCACTGGGTGTCTGAATCTCTGCAGGGTACAACGTCATCTCAAGACTTTCAATAGATTATATAGAGAAATGCGCTTCCCATTGTCAGAAAGCTTGATCTTAGTCTTACAACAGGAAAATGATCCAAAACACACAGATAAAAACACCCAAGTATGGCCAAGAGGAAAACATTGGACTACTCTGGAGTGGCCTTCTATGAACCCTGACCTAAATCATAAAGAACATATTTAGAAGGAGCGGAGACATTCTGTCTGGAAAAGTCATCCTTCAAACCTGAGACAAAAATATCTTCTTAGAGGAGCAGAAGTCTCATTGACAGTTACAAGAATTGCTTGATTACAGTCATTACCTCAAAAGGTTGTGCAACAAAATAATAAGTTAAAAGGACCATCATCTTTTTCCTAGCCTGTTTCATGAATTTATGTTTTTAAATCATTCCATTGAAGCATTGTTGAAAAGCAATGTCTGAATTTCATTTTTTTATTTTCATAGATTTTTTATTCATTATAACTTTTATCAGATTCAAGTTGTTTCAGTGACCATTGAGGGTTTTTCTTTAATTAAATCAGTGATACCAAGTATTTTGTCCAGGTGTGTCGCAGTGGCCATCAGAAGCCAGTCCACAGTTTCTTATTAAACCTGCAATTAAGTTCAGCCTTTTGCACTTCTATGTCAGTCCTGGGGTTATTTAACCTGACTACAGCCAGATGCATGTCTTGCTCCGCCCAGCTCGAGCGAGACATGCATCTGGCTGTTGTCAGGTTAGGGGTTATTGCAGCTGAAATCAAATATTTTTTTTTTTCCTTAGTTTAGCTATATTCGACCATTCTTCAATTTGGCATAAATTCCATTGTTTTGACTTTTACCTCTATTTCCTCACATTTGGTTTCCCTTTCTTTATAACGGTAGCATCTGGCTTGGCATTGTATTTAACTGTTAACCATCCTGAATGGGGGCCTTGTAGCCTGATATTTTGTACAACTTATACACGCCTTATTTCTCTGCTAGACACAGCTGGATTTCAAAGGCGGGACTTTTTGTAATCTGGCCGGCTAAAAGGCTCTGGCTCGGGTTCTGGCCCGCTAAAGGGCTCTGTCTTGGGTTCTGGCCCGCTAATGTTTAGTGATGGGAGTAACGGCGTTAAAAGTAACGGCGTTACTAATGCTGCTACCTTTTTTTAGTAACGAGTAATCAAAATGATTACTCTTACTGTAACTATAATGCAGTTACAATTGCCGACACCCCTTTACTGCAC
>NW_015151159.1:191888-202692 GCF_000732505.1 Cyprinodon variegatus | reverse complement strand
AGAAGTAACTATTAACTTTAACTAATTACTTTTTCAAAGTAACGTGCCCAACACAGCTAATGTTTTTGTAATTTTGAGGTCCATTAAACATGTCAAGCCGTTGACCTCTCCAGAGAACGACTTCTGCCACAAATCTGCAACAAATCTGGGGATATAAGGTGTGCTCTCTGCAATTTTCTGTTTCAGGCGCAAGCTTGTTGTTATGCTAGTAGAAAAGCGCTGCTGCATTATGGGTAATTCTGGCATTGTGAGTCGTGCATAATTAAGTCCTACCTCCTGTACTGTTATGTGAACAGCCACATCTGGCCAGAGGTAACGGCAGTGTATCAGACTAAATTATTGTGTAATTCAGTCTGGGTTCCAAGGCTAAGGCCTTGAGGAAGTCCCTGGTGCCAAAATCATGTTGCCTTTTAAAGTCTATACATGTGGCCATATGTTTAATGGTTGACCATCTCTCCTAAACACAGCGATTGATTACGTTTTTACAAGAACTAAATGTATGTTCTCTGACATCTATTTTATCTGCTTTACTTAGTTTGGGAAGCATCTAAAAAAATCATGGCTTTTAGAGTGGGGTGTGGGAAAAATTTGACGTGGTGAAATATCGCGATTTTCAGGCACTCATTGTAATTTCAATCTTGCAGCTTCTAACATTTTTCCCTAAAACATTGGGAGTAGATGTTGACGGCACCGTAAAGCCCTTTTGTTGCGATGTGTCATTTCAGTAGTGTAAGCAGTCACAGTGCTAGATGCTGACTGATTTAAACCCTAACAGCATGGCTATCAAAAATACAAAATAACTGAATGATAAATAACTTCTGATGAACATATATGGCACTTGCTTTTTCATCTCTAAATTTAAGTATGATACTAGTTGGGTAGAATGTTGCAATATGTGGTGGTATTGCAATATCATGATAATATCATATTGTGATTGAAGTATTGTGATTCATTTCATATCACCACACCCTTACCAATACTTACAGCTACTTCTCAATTTGTTTGTTTTTTTAATCTTACCTCTTTCCTAGGCTAAACCATTAAAGGACCCAACTGTTGCTGCCATCTATCTTTTGATCCCTTTGACTTTACTAATAGCTCAGAGTTTTTCTGTAAGAAGAAGATAAAAGTTTTACTTCTGCCTTTAACTATTTATAGAAACATCCTCCTGTTAAAATTGAGCTATTTCTCTCTACTGTTGCCACCTGCTTGCTCTCTAGGAGCAACTGCTCCAAGAGCAGTAACTTGATGCAATCAGATTCAAATTTTATGTAAATTGAATCCAGCTGCACTGTTTCAAAGCTTAGATAAAACTGGAACCTATGTACCTGAATTAGAATCTGTCAACAATTTGGATGGATTGATCTGTGGTGCTAAATGATGAAAAGTAGCATTGAGATAAGCATATAAGAAATAATGGTCTTACATAAAGCACAGTCAGCAAGGTTAAATGAACATTTATTTTTAGGTTTTTGGAAAGCTTTTCCTATGGGCGATGTTTAAGAATGGACAAAGTGAAAAGAGACTGCATTTTAATCACATAGAGTCAAGAGAAGAATAGCAGAAACAATTGCCCCCGCAGTTATTCCATCTGCTTGTATTGTTCTTTTTTTTGTAAATGAAGATGTCCCTTTGACACAACGTATCCTTCAGGACCCGTTCAGCTCCTTCGTCTTTGACATATGCTGGCTTTTAATGCCAGTGTAAAAATCTAACAATGCACTCGTTAGAGATTAATTGGAGGCTTTGAATGTGCTTTAAGGGTCTCACAGGAGGGTGGGACCTTACATGTCAGGTGCAAAGACGTGGACACCCACATGGATCAGATATGTTTTAATTGCACTACTGTCGCTGCATGTGTTAAACTGAGACAAAGGAATTCAAAGAGAGAAGCGGACAGAGGTTGGCACTTTTAACTTGGATGATATAACTCTTTAGTGCCTTATTGAGTGTAAAAGTGACAAATGAATTCTTATAGTGTCATTTCAACTCTTCTTTAAGCCCAAATCTGCAATCTTGTTTTGTTTTTTAAACATGTCTCTTTAACCTGGCAGAAAAATTAGATTGTCCTGTTCTCCTCATAGTGATAAGTCAACGTGACTGTGCAATAAAAACTATTTTCGTAACCTATTGAATAATAACCACAACAGTTCTGATGTTTTGAACAGATCAGGTCTAAACTTCTTTGAAATATTGGATGTGACAGCACTCTGATAGCAAGCAATTATAGAATTACACAGTCATTTCAATTCACACTCATTTTCAACCCTGACTGGGTGTGACTATGAAGTTCCTCGTCCTCAAAGTCGAGGAGCTCTGCACGATGGAGAAATCACTCTACCTAAGGTGGAGATGAAACAAGAACTACAGTGTCGTGAAAAAAGTGCTTCATACAGATTTCTGCCCCTTTTGTATGTTGTCATGTTTATGCAACCGGTTGAATAAAAAATAAATAAATTTCAGATCATTGTTTAAATTTGAGAATTAGGGTTCAAATGAAGATTTAATTTATTAAAGGGAAGAAATTAAAACAACCTGGCCCATTTCAATACATTATTGCGCACCTTTTTAAATCATGACAGAGATTACAACAATTATTCTTTAGTTTTAAAAGACCCAAACAATCCTTATTACAGGATTAATCCTTCTGCCCTTTGGACTGCTTTTTAAGTTTCTTTTTCAGTTTTCAGTTGTTTGTCATTCTGTCATTCTTTTGTGTTATATTTAAGACGTGTTGCATTTTTTTAGTTACTTTCTATTGCCCCCTTGTGCCAGTCTCCTTTCCCATAGCTCCCTTCTTGGTAGTTCTATCCATAGCTGCTCCATATCAGCTGATTAGCCCAGTCTTTGTTCTGTCTCCCATATATACTGTATATACCTCCTGTGCAGTTCCTGGTTGCTAGTTTGTCTTCCTAATTTGACTCCTTATGTGTTTTCGCTTTTTGGTTTTCTGCATTTTTTTCTTTGATTTTACTTCTGTTTGCCATTAAATCAGCAAAAACTGCATGAGGAGGCAGAGGTGAGTTTTTGGGTCCTCAACCAACCTCTAAGTTGACACCAGGTGTAAAATTGACAACAAAAAAACGAACACAGAACCTGTCTGACAACATAAAGTAGGCTAAACTGTCTGAAAAACTAAAGCCCCTATCACGCCTTGATGATTTAGCCAGCGTATGCCTGACATACGAAAAATCGGCCAAAACGCTGGCATAGGTTTGATAAGGTATTGATCAGTTTTGTAGAAGTTACGAGCAAGCTGAAGCACGCTGGCACAAGTCGACATATTACATTGAGAAATTTTGCGCATTTTCTAAATTTCTTGAAGTATGCCAGTGTTTGCCCATACTCATACTTGGGCCATTAGTTACATAGTTACAGGTAAGTTATTTGATAGTTGACATACGCTAAGTGTAAGTTACTCATAAGTCGTGGTGTCTAGTTTATCCAAAACCTACGAGTAACGTGTGCATAACTTATGCGTAACTTATAAAGACCTTATCTCCAATGCATATCAACATATTTGAGGTGTTCCAAATGAGTATTGAACATATTTCTAACTTACAGCTAGTGTATAATGGCATATTGTCAGCATTTTTTTTATTAAAATGGGTTCACAGGTGGAAACCATCAGTACTCCTCCAGACGTAGACTTAGACACTTAGACTTTTATTGCCATTTTGTATACACAGAGTGTATACCAAACAAAATTTTGACCGTTTCTCAATTCACAAGAACACTAGTACGGACTCGTTTCCTCACCAAGTATGTTTTTAAGAATAACACAGGAAAGTATGAACTCTGGGAGAATGGGAGCACGCAGCATAAAAATGGTTCAATTGGAACAGAAGCATACTTGTGACGTCACCACACTCTCTGCTCGTCGGGAGTTGCATTTCACCTTCTGTTATTAATAGTCTCTAGATAATAATAAGTTCTTACCTTTTTCGTTTGGGTGGAGAAATAATAATTAACACAGTCAAATAAACACAAATCAAATGAACATTTGGCCAAATAAAACAGAATAATCGCCATCGGTCTGTTTTTCAGTGTAGTCATGTTTCACTTATCGTGACTGGCTGGATGTGCTCTTTTCATCCTCTGACATGGGAGCTGGCTCGGAGCTCATCTGCCTAGCTGTGTGTTTCCTGGACGGGGCCGCCTTTTACAGCTGCCTTTTGTATCTCTGCTTCTGTCTCCTTGAACCCCAGTCGGCCTCGGCAGATGGCTGCTCACACTCAGCCTGGTTCTGCTGGAGGTTTCTTCCTGTTAAAAGGGAGTTTTTCCTCTCAACTGTCGCTACAAGCATGCTTAGTGTGAGGGATTGCTTTCGAGTCAACGAGTCAATGCAATTAACTGGTTTTCCTTAGATAGAAAACTTTGAATCAATTTGACTGTATGATCTGGTTGAATTGTAAATTACCTTGATATGACATGTTTTGAATTGATGCTATATAAATAAACTGAATTAAATTGACCCAACGAAAGACAAAACTAGAGCTGAAGAACTGAAACATAATTACAGCTTGATGTAGGAAGAATATGACTTGGCCATAAATGAGGAACTAGTTAACATCAGGAAGCAATAACAGGATCAAGCAAAGATATGGAAAACTATAGGTAAGAGTGGAAAAAATGCATGGTAAATATCATAATCAGGAGGAGATAAGGAAGCTGGAAGGGGGAGAAAGGAGTGAATGAAGAAGAACAGAGAAAAACACAAGGGGATTTTAAACCAGGAGGCCAACAGAAAAATATAGAATAATACATACATCTAACAATATTGGACAAAGGGAAATGAGCTGAAGAATATAACATTTGATACACCTTTTCCTCTGACCCCAGCTTTATGATTTACTCCACTGACTCACTGCCATCTGGAGTTATATAATAACAGCAATGAAATGGTAAAAAAAAAAAACCTCAAATGAAAAACCACGACTGAAATACCTGGAGTGTGTGACATTCAGACAGGAATATTTCAGAGGTTAGGCATTGGGGTGTTTTGGAGCTACTGTGCTTCTTCAGGACTAGAATGACTTGAGGATTGACTTGTAATACCTGTAAAGTGCTTAAAGAAAGTTTTTAGCCCAGGTCAAAGAGACAGAGCTTTCAGAAATATTTCTATCCTTCCAGGGAAAAAACGGTCAGAAATAAATTCTATCGTTATCAGATGTGCCACCAAGCAACAACCCTTTGTGAGAATGCACCCAAGACCAGTTCAGTACTAAGAACATCAGACACACCAACCACCCACAGACCCAATTTCTGACAGCTTCCTGCTGCTCTGCAGCATATGAGTTCCTCAATCTTTCATCCCCCCTGCACAGACACATCATCAGATTAATGCTGTGTTTACATCCGCATTTTTGCAATTAGGTTTCATCTAAAACTGATGGTTACATGTTGATTTCTACAATAAATAGCAAAATCTCTCGACATGTAAGGATAAAACTATCAAATCAAATACCCAAAACATTGATACAACAAATACAATATTTATTAAAACAACAATTCTGTATGTTTATTTCAATCCTAACACGATTTTTACTTAGGAGTATCTGTATTACTTTTACTACACGGTAAAATGATCTTTTGTGCCTTTTTGCAGCCTTGGCTTCCACGCAGAGCAGATACCTAAACCTACATTTCAGTTGTTTTTCTGATTATTTATCATGTTACCCATCAGTTCAGGTGGACAGTCATGTCTTGATAATATACTTTCTTCCATTTTCAGACGATGGCTTGAACTATGCTATGTGAGATGTTTAGACCTGAAGTTGTTGCTTCATAAGTTGAAACTGCTGCAAACCTCCCATGTCTCCTTGACCCGTGGACAATGCGCCTTGTTCTCCACGGTGCTTTTTGTTTTTTAATGTTCTATCTGAGGCTTTTTTTGTTTTTTTTTGTTTTTTTTAGCAGACCTGACATTAAATGACAAACATTTGGAACTTTTTAGAATTTGCACTAGAGTTTATAAGAGAAATGTAAAAAAAATATCGATTTTATTCTGAAATTGTGAAAAATATATTTTTTTCATGCTTTTTTAAAATAATGTATTACTTCAATTGAATCTATTTGAAATCCAAATAAAATAGTTTGTTTTTGAAAAAATTTGGGAAGGGGATATGTATACATTTGTTGAATAAATTAGTTTTGATTTTCTTAGTTATTAAAGATGGTAATATTCTGTAATATTGTCTGTTTTAAAGAAAATAAAGAGAAATTGCAGAATATACTCGGTTGTAATAAAAACCTCCACACTACATAATTTCTCTCCGTTTCCTCTGGTTGCTTCAGCATCCTTTGCTCCCATATTAATATTAAAAACTGCCAGTATGGGTGGTTCTAGAGAGGGGCCAATGGTGCCGTAGACCATGTCCTGGCCCCTGTACTGAAGACATAATACTCAAATTCTAATGATGATATGCGTTGGAACAAAAATGGTTACTGATAGGTCCTTTGGATCTATTTCATTTTTTTCTTTACAAATTCTGTTTTACTAATTATTTAAAAATCAATAAGGTGATAGCTTTAGTGGTATTGTGATAGGATCCCTGTTTTCATCTGGTAAATGTTTTTTTGTTTTTTTTTTAACAAAAAAATGCTCTTTTTAAAGCTGAATTTATCCGTTTTTCTTGAGTTCTAATTCAGATTTTATCGAAAACTTTAACTTAAGTCAAAAATATGTAAAATTCCTAAATTATGATTGTATATTGACCTAATAAGACATAGAATTTTAATTCAACCTAATTGAATATAAATTTGACTTCATGCAGCTCTCTTAATATATTTGAATCCCTTGCCCTGTTTTTTTATTTCATGCTTTTTTGGGCCCCCATGGACACACGCGGGCCCCCTCCTGGCCCCCTAGTACATTTTTGTCTAGAACCGCCACTGACTGCCAGACTCTGACTCTGGCACATTCAGCAGCGCCGCATCGTGACTATAAAGTGTATTCTTTGTGCTACAGCACCAAAGCAGCTTTGCTCACCATCCTGTCTCCTCTGACTTTGGCATTTATATATATATATAAAATAAAGTTCATCTCACTTCAGTCATGGGAGACCTTTAGGTTTCTTAACAGGGACAAATAAGAAAAATGAAAGTCTGACCTGAGGAGACAAACTAGATAAAGAAAATCGGATTAAAATGAAACAAAAGCATTAAAGTACATAACATCCATTAATGAAAACTATTTTTTTTTTAAACTAAACCCATAATAGCCTTTAGTGCAAGGTTTATCTTTGTTTTTCAAAAAGCCAAAGTGGGAATCAGTTCTTGTAGAAGCGTTCATTCACATAACCCATTGCGCACGAGTTGGTGACATCAGTAGGATCGAGGGATTCAGAAAAATGACTCCGGGGATTGTGTGACGGCAGTGATCGGGGAGTATAAAAGCGAGGGAAGACGCTGTCAGCTCATAAACCTCCAGGATCTGTCCTTAAGGACCACCAAGAGCTCAGAGAAGGGGGAGAGAAACCATCATCATCACTGCCAGCGGTGCCTCTGGGTGGGAACGAAGAGAACTTCAATACTTTTCAGGTGAACCTGCAGCTTTGCCTTCAAACACTTAAAACACAATCTAGATTTGAGTGTATGTTTTATTTTACCTGGCTGCATAGAGTTTTTCTGCATCTAAGACTTTCAAATATTTTTATGTGTGTATTACAGTCTTACACTGCAAAAAAGTTAAGAAAATCTTCAATTAAGTGCATTTACCCTTAATTTTACCCTTAAAAAAGATGATTTGCCAATAGAATGAGTATTTTTTACGCTTACAAGAAGATAATTAGATAATATGTCCTTGAAATAAGACAATGCAATTGTTTTTTTTTATCTTAAATGTAAAGTGTCTTACTTTCCTCCACAATTCAAGAAAGAAATCACTTATATTAGGAAAAAAAATACTTATTTAGATTTCATTTTTTTGCAGTGCATACGACTAACTTATTACAACTCCTCTTCTAATTGAAACATGACTGTTAATAACATCTTAACTAGATTTTTTTTCTTTCTATCTTAGTCTAGGGAAAAATAAAAGCAATGAAACCGGCAAGCCTCTTCGTCTTGGCATCTTTTCTGATCTGCAACTTGGCGGTGTCAGAAGAACAGGGTCTCCCTGCTGAGGATGAGATGGACCGAAGTACCACTATTGACAACATTATACTACAGAGGGCACAGGACATCCTGTTACGCTCTATTCTCAAAAAGCTGCAAAATGAAAACGACAGAAATGGTGCGTAAGACTCATGATTTGCGTATGTTTTGTGTTTTTTTAAGAAAGAAAGTCGACAATGAAGCAGATCAAAGTGACTCAGGTCTCAAAAGGGAATTATGTTTTAAGTAGATTTTGGGAAAATATTTCATGTGAACATAATCCTGAATGTATCCATAAATAAGTATATGTAATAATGTTGGAGATTTTATTTGTATCCCCAAAAGGTGTTTGATTGCGCAAGAAGAAGCTATTTTGTGCGCATTTTACGCACGACGCAAAGTGTGGTGTTACTGTAAAGTCATTCCTGTCGCACTCTAGCCTACAAATCCAGTAGGTAAAAATAATACTAAAGAAGTCATCCATCCCCTTTTTTCCAGATGGGATTTTCTCTCAGCCAGAATGGATGACAAAAAGACAGCATCCCGGTAAACGGTACTTGGAGGATCTGGAGAAGCGGCAGCATCCGGGCAGAAGAGAAGGGGGCGACGACGCGCAGCTCTGGGATGTGCAGAAAAGACAGCACCCCGGCAAGCGCGAAGACGAGGTGCATTCGTTCCTGGATTTCCAGAAGAGGCAGCATCCAGGGAAGCGCTCCACCGTGGAGTACATCCCCGACAACCCCACCGCACTGCTCGGCGAACTTTCAAAGCGACAGCACCCGGGCAAGCGCTACCTGGTGCTGCACAGCAAGCGCCAACACCCAGGTAAGCGCTTTCTGGAAGAAGAGGACGGAGAGGCGGGCTTGTTTGAGGATGGAGAGGAAGATGCGAGCGAGCTGGAGAAGCGTCAGCATCCAGGGAAACGCTTTTGGGATAACTCCAGCCCGGAATTAAGCACCAGCAACCCATGTGAAGTTTTGGACTCTGACAGCTGCAGTAAGACCAGCCTGCTGCTCGACTTTCTGGAAAACATCAAAAGTCAGGAGAAGAGACAACACCCGGGGAAAAGGTTTGCACCAGAGGAGGATCTGGAGGAAAGAGAGTAGCAAAGAATATACACAGCTCCTCTGCTTTATATGTATTATAAATAAGTTATCAGAATGAAATATTAAAAAAATATTTTAATTATTTAACCCTTTGAGCCACTTTTCTTTGGCACACAGTTTGTAACATTTACGCAAAGCATTAATCTGAAATTCTTTGGAGGGCTTGTGCAATCTCAAAATCTTCGAACTTTGCTGTAAATACAGATTCAACAGAAGGGATATGCTGATGTAGATATAGTTATTTTTCAGTTATGTTAGTATTTAATTATGTTTACTGGAATATTTATGACACAACATAGGATTATAAGTACTGGCTTAAGCAATGTTGCCTCTGTGAGGGAGCAAAGCTCTGTCAGTGTAGCACATACCCTGAGTCCAAAAATAATGAAAACTGCCTCGCTTGCATTAAATAAATTTATTGAATGATTGAATTGTGTTTTATTTTGTACTAATGTGAGATATAAACTATTCTACTGCAAATTAAGTGTGACATTTTTTATTGTTTTAAATTGCCCAGAGGGTTGAGCTTAGGATGCATCTGGTAAGCAATGGGGGGGAGTGAGCTGTGTGCAGCAGATTACAATGATGTTGCAGCTATATCAGCTGTCCCAATTCCATAGCGGTCAGCCAGATCTGTTGAAGCATCATTAATGCAAAACAATAATGGAAATATGTCAAGTGCCCCCACTTTAATTGGAATCCTTCCATCATTAGTGGTCCTTATTTAAAGTATCATTTAGGATCAGATGATTCAGACAAAACGTTTCACTTTTGGCACACACATTTAAAAAAATAGATGTTTAAATTTCGCCAGTTAAAGTGGTGTAACTATTTGATTAAATGTTTTTTTTCTATTTTGGCTGATTTAAATTCAAATCTATGAATAGGAGATGTGTAAATTCCAACGCTGAAAATGTTCCTATTAAGTTTGATAAAAGACCTTTTTAGTTAATATACAACCTTTTTCAATCCAGTTTATTCTTCATTTAAAAGGATTCAAAAATAATAACGGTTAAAAAAATAAAAGTTTACTGAAGTTGTAATAAAAATTTAAAATCTATTCTAAAATGATGCCAAGATTTTCTGTTTCTTGGATAATTACTGCCTCTGGGTTTGAAATCCCAGCAAGGTAGCAAACTAAACTTTAGAATTAGTGCTGCCACTAAACTAGTTTCCTTTGGATGTACATTTTTGTGAACTATTTTCACAGTGACATAAAAAACATCCTTTACTTAGTATGTAAATATTAACATATTGTCAAAAAGTTGTAGGACTGCCCTCTGTACAGTGTGTTGTTGAGCTCCCCCAGCAGTTGGCAAACAAAGTCTGGAAACCATCCTGATAATCCTGGGTTTTAAAACACTGTTGAGAAAAGGATAAGCAGTGGGACATTAAAGTCATTGTAAAATATTTCAAAGCTACTAATGGAGATGACTGAAAAAAACAGTCTGACAGAGCATAGATCAGAATGTAGATCATGACCTAAAGATCACACGTGTGTAATACCTCTGACTCAAAACAAGACCATCTATCTATCAACCCATCCATCCATCCATCCATCCATCCATCCATCCATCCATCCATCCATCCATCCATCCATG
>NW_015151159.1:154204-190930 GCF_000732505.1 Cyprinodon variegatus | reverse complement strand
CCCACTCTTTCAATGATAGTGGCTCCAGTTATAATCAATTTATGATGTCTTTCTTTATGATGTCTTTTGACTAGCTAAAAGAAGAATCAAGATGTATTCTCCTAAAAGAATGACGCTTGTTGCAGAAAGAAACACAGCCACAAATATTTTGTAAATGCATGTGAATCTTGATCAAGTAGAACATCTTACAAGATGTTTTTTTACACACTGTCTCAAACTTTTTGATACAGAAAAACTTTTTTAAAGGGTACTAATTTTTATAAAGGTCG
The DNA here is from genome assembly GCF_000732505.1 of Cyprinodon variegatus. NCBI lineage: Eukaryota > Metazoa > Chordata > Actinopteri > Cyprinodontiformes > Cyprinodontidae > Cyprinodon > Cyprinodon variegatus. Next base: position 190,661 of record NW_015151159.1, on the reverse strand, counting down.
CAGATGCCGATTTTGAAACGTCGTTTATTACTCTAGTCCTGATTTTAAATGACCTACGTCCCTCTGCTTTCCACATCTCTTAAAATTTAAATATAAAAGTGCAATTCAGGAGATTGAAATCTCACCAAAACTTTAAACCTACATTCCATATGTATAAGAAAAAATTGATCCTATACATTTATTTCACACAGACGGACAGATGTATTTCAGGTATTCCTGAAGGTTGCTACTGAAGCAACCTGTCATAATTTAACACCTCATTACAGCCATGTGTTGATTGGATCCATACTTCACCTAGATGCTCTTATTCATGATAAAGGATCCCAAACCAAATATTAAATGTGAGTCACTTAAGCTAAAATTTAGAATGTGGCATTTATTTTTATTCAGTTAATTTCTTTAGTTCTTATTCAAAATGCATTCAATGTAATACAATCACACAGACAGTTAAAAGTGTTTAAAGGGATGTGCCGGTGAAGATTCCCAGTCATCCAGGTCATAGTCATTCCAAAAAAGTTTCCAACTTTGAAGACGTTTCGCTTCCTATCCAGGAAGTTTTTTCAATTTAAAATGTCAGAAATAGCCTTAAAATCAATGCTATTTCTGACATTTGAATTGGAAAAAGCTTCCTGAATAGGAAGCAAAACATCTTCAAAGTTTGAGACAAAATCAAGTGGATTGTTTTTGAGCTTTTTTGGAATGTTAAAGGGATTCATCACCATCTAGCAGTGCACCTAATGAATGACAAATTACAGACTGGTGCCTGTGTGAGACCTATGGATGCTGTGGAGTGACATCTATTAACAGCAGGTAATAAGTTTTGCATCCAAGCTCATCCAGCGTAGGCTAACAAACTAGCCCTCTCTGCCTTTTTTCTAAGGGTTTAACTTTGTGATGAAAGTTGGTGAGGACATTCGGGTGGTGGCTGATGGACCTACAGTTTCTCGACCCGAAAGCTTTCAACAGGGTTTTGAAAAAATACAGATCCGATGATGTTATACTGATAGGTGGGGCTCAGGAGGAGAACGAGGGAGGAAAAAAACACAGACTCAAAACGCTCTGAACACAGACAGCTGCACCCAACCCCAGTTACTGCTGGCTAAAGTAAATGAGCAGAAAGGGGGGAAAAGCTGAAATTATTGGTGGGCACTGTCCCAGCCAGTCCTCCAGAAAGTTAAACCTGTGCTTGTTTCTAACAGAGCAAAATAAACGACACTGTTATATTGAATTACATCAGCAGACAGTCTGCTCCCTTGTAAATTATCTATATTCTAAAATCTAAAATGTTGTTTTTTAATTACTTATTACACATTTTTCATTTTTTTATTTGTTTCTTTAGCCTCTCACTTGATATAAAGTACAGATGTTCCTCCATTGAAGCAGAAAGTGGAAGAATGAATTATCACACAATTGCTTTTGCTTGTTTTTAATTCTTTGACCACCAGCAGCACATTTCCAGATACAGCTAAAAACATGTAAGGTGACATGTAAGTTTTCCTCTTTCAACTTCTCTAATCGAAAATCCAGACTCAACATGGCATCTCTCATTGGGTGCACCACCCCTCATGTATTTATAAACTACTAATTTGAAGCTATAAGAATGCTCCCAGACTTTCTTATAGACTTTCACAGTATATGTATTCATTCAAGCAAAACAAACATTTTGCAAATGAAAAGCCAGAATTGTTAGACACTGTCCCTTTAAATCTAAGAGAAACCCTACAGATTTGTATGAGTCATTGTGAAGAATCTTTTGCTTTTTCAACTATGAAGGCATTATACTTTACATTCAGTCAACTTGGTTTAGTGGATTTAGGTGACATTAAGTAAAGTGGGTTTGTTTATTCGGTGGTAACTCAGAGGATGGATGGTCCCTGCTTGATCTCCTGCTAGTTCCTCACTTCAGTTAAGTACAAATTGCAATCTACTGTATATAACTATACATAAAACTTCATTTTGGTTTCTACCCCAGTTGCAAGGACATAAAAACATAGACGAAGATTTTGACCATGAAACACATTGATGTCTCTGTCAGTCAGCCCATCTTTTTCATCGCCTGAATCAGGATACAGACATAACCCATACTGATGACATCAGCACCACAGGAGAGGCTTTGCTCCTCTACATATACAAGCTCTAGAGAATAAAAACATTCAGATACCTGTTTAAAAAAAAAATAAGACAAGAATATCTTTATCATTTCTAGGTTTTAAACCAAAGTAATTATGAAACTGTGCATTATTTTTTTTCTCAACCAAAAACCAGTTGAGCACAAGCAACAGCCCCGTTTCTGAAAGGAAATTAAATTTCTTCCTATCAGCTAATATGTCAAAGAGATGGTTCAGTAACTCCTATCAGTAACATCCAGGTGCTGATTCATAAACAAATTAACTTTTGACTCAACTTTTTGCAGGTATAGATATAAACAGCGCCCCCCTGTGGTACAACTCGAAATCAAATGTGTTTTAAAAAGAATCTCTAATAGAAGCAAGTTGTTCCATTTCGATGGATATAGGAACCTTTCTAACCTTTTTCACACTATAAGTAGGCAGTTGGTTAGTTTTTATGTTGAAAAAATATAACCTTTGAAAAAGCATTTCTTCCACCTCAAATCATCATGTTTATATTTTTTATTTCATTCTTTAAAACACACTAACTTGCATTTAACTTATTTTGTGTTAATTTACATCATTTTAAACAGTAAATCAGATGTTATGATCACCATTGAATAATATTTTTACCAAATAATTTCTTATTCTAACTTAAGTAACTCTTGGAGGCGGTACTTAACTTTACTTGAGTAAAACTTTTTACTTCAAGGCTGGACTATTGTAAATCTTTACTAACAGGAAGTAAGTCCACAAACTGTAGTTAAAAGCCTTCAGCTGATCCAAAATGCTGCAGTCAGAGTTCTGATGAAAATTAAAAAGAGAGACCATATCTTTCCTATCCTGGCTTCTCTTCATTGTCTTCCTGTTAAAAACCAGAATACGTTTTAAAATCCTCCTTCTCACATATTAAGCCTTAAATGGCCAAGCTCCATCTTATATCAGAGATATGATTGTTCCTTATGTTCCTAAAAGAGCACTTTGCTCTCAGGTCTCCGCAGGTTTACTATTGGTTTCTAGAATTTCTAAAAGTAGAATGGGAGGCAGATCTTTTAGTTATCAGGCTCCTTTCCTGTGGAAACAACTACCAGTTTTAGTCCATGAGGCAGACACCCTGTCTACTTTTAAGAGTAGGCTTAAAACTTTCTTTTTTGATAAAGCTTATAGTTAAAGTGGCTCAGGTTAACCTGAGATATCTCTATAGTTATTCTGCTATAGGCTTAGACTGCTGGAGGACATAGGGACCCCCATTTCATCATTCTGCTTCATTCTATCTCTATGCTCCCACTCCTCAGAATTTGTTTGTTCAACCTCAAACGTCATGCTCTCTTCACTTATTGTTCACTTACAGCTTAAAGTTTTACAACTTAACATACTGAGCAGGAAATGTCTTCATGTTTCTTATGTAAAAATCTGCCCACAACCTTCAGAGGTAGCATGCATGTAGAAACACAGCAGGCCTCTTAAATTCGCCACACTTACTGAACTGAAACTAAGCCTTGTTTATTTTTCTAATGTTATGTTTCAATGTATGTCCAAAGAATAATGTATGAATTTGGTACTCTGGAGTATAAATAGATAATCATCCAGAGGCCCACTGTTGGAAATATGTTTTCTTTCCTTACATCAAAAATAAACCTGTAGAGTTTGCTAAAGTTCTGTCACTTAAGCTCTGCGCTTTGGTTCAACACTTTAAGTTAACAGATACAACTGTCTTTATGAAAAATTTAAATCTGTGTCAAAGAACGGTCTATCTCTGGACTCTCTGAGATTTTAAAAGACCTCATTATATAATGCTTTATGTGCTACATTTGATCCTGCAGGTCATAGTTATCTTTCATCCAGGCTTTAGCCTGGTGTTAAGTCTTAAATAAACAGCTCTAGAGTGTTTCAAGTCTTACTTAATGAATATTAGCTTTGTTCAGATGCTTATTCCTCAATGGCAGCACTTTTTACTTGACGCATTCCTCAGGGATCCATCCCAGGACCAGTCTCGTTTTTCTTACATATATTGTCCAAAAGAGCCTATTTTAAGAAAATATAACATACATATTCAATTTTAGCTACCAATCTATAAAAATATATATATATCTTTAGAGCTGTTTTTGGCAGTCTTGCTTATCCAAAAGCCTGGATTAGGAGAACAGATGTTTCCAATGACATTCTTGAGCTTTTTTTTTTATATTTTTTTTAAATCATTCATTAACTCTTCTGTCAGATATAGTGGTGTATTATTTGACAGCTCATTTAAAATCACAAAGCAAACCAGATAAGTTGTCAAGATTAGATTTTTTTTTATGACAACTACTTGCTAAAGTGAAGCCTTACTTAATTTTTTAGGATAATAAAAACCTGAGCCATGTTTTATTTCATGAATTAGTGTAAACTAAGATCTTTTTTTTTTATGATTGTGTAACATCCTGTTGCTTATCCTCTAATATGAATGACAAAACAGGAACATATTACTCCACTTTTGGCTTCTTTCCATTTGCTTCTTCTTCATTTGAGAAGTTTTTGAGAAGTTTTTAATTGCAGCTATTTTATTGGGTTTTAACTGTATCAGCCCCTTAAATTCAAAAGATCAAATACAGCAACATGTAACCACAAGAACATGAATGTCAATCAAGCATTTCAAATCAAGTAGATAGATGTCATTGTGATCTCCCTGTTGAAGCCCCAACATTCCCAACTATTCCACTGATCCATAGAGATGCTCAGAATCTTAAGATCTATAAGTGTTTTTAAAGACTCACCTTTACTCTCTTGCTTTTGAATTAAATCAATGTATATCTCAAATACATATTTTGTATTTGTTAGTTAATCATTTTGCTAATTAATTATTTTAGTCACACCCTTGTTGTGTTCCCTTTTTAAAAGTTATAACTTTAAATAATAGCAGTCTTGCTGTGTAGCATGTTGGTACAACTTGTCACAGAGTGCTGGTGTTAGACCATATTCTGTGATGAATCATATTTTGTGACCCAAGGGTGTGCTATTTATACTTCACCATAGGTTTCTTTAATGTTTATGTATTAGTCGACAGTGGCGTCGGATGTAGGAGTATGCCCTGAAATAGAAGGATTGACAACTTTCAGTGTTGTTGTGTCCTTGGGCACTTCACCTGCATTGTTTACTGATGGTGGCGCCTGTGTACAGCAGGCCCTCTTCTGTCAGTGAGCCCCAGGGCAGCCGTGGCTACAATGTAGCTTGTCACCATCAGTGTGTGAGTGTGTGCATGAATGACTGAATGTAGTGTAAAGCATTTTGGTCAACTCTCCTGACTTGAAAAAATATGCTATATAAGTACAGGCCATTTAGTCCTATGTGTTTAGGTTTAGGTAATAATCCTGTGAGGTTAGGGTTAGTAGAAAGCAGACTGGTGAGGAGACTGTGCCACAGCAGGCAGCTTGAGTCAAAACATAATATATATAGAGAATATGATGGGTCACAGATTTTGTTGCAACACAGAGAGAAATTTAAAGGGTTAATTCACATCTAGATGAATATTGTCTTTATCTGAGATCTCTATTTAGGTTGACATGACCCCTCAAAATATTATGTTTATTTTGCCATTATAACATTTCCTTTCCTAAGTGGGCCACTAACGATCATGTTTTTTTTTTTTTCATATTTCACTTATTTAATTGTTTTTTTCAATAACTAAAATACCCCCCCCCACCCATTGTACTGCAAAAAGAGATAAAAAAAATAAGTTTTTAAAACAATTAAATAAATGTATCCCCTCTTTATTTAATTCAGTAAATAAAATACACTGTCAATTGAATTAACATTTTTATGAGATAAATAGATATTATGCACTTGAAATAAAAGACTGCAGTTATTTGTGCTTATTTTAAATGCAATTGTCTTATTCCACTGACAAAGTGTCTCGCTTACCTGCTCTATTCTGGTAAAAAAAATCCAATAATTTTAAGAAATATTGACTTCCATTTTTTTGCAGCGTACCTGTGCCTGTAAGACATTACTCAGGGTATTTTGACCCTCTCCCACTTCCTGGTTTTAATAGCTTGTTCCGTTTTCTGCTGTTGCTGTTCTTCGTATGGTTCTTCGACCGAATCAGAAACTTCTGCTCGCTCTCACACAAACGTTTGCATCAATTACAGGTTTTATAAATTTACTTTCTTTCCATCGAAAGGGGAAACAGATTTACGCGGTCGTGGTACGTTCACGGGTCTCTTTTCTAGGTAGGAAAACTGAATACCCTCAAGCAGGAATCCATATGGTCTGCTGTGAATGATTTGTTATATTTTGATGTTCCTCAGAGGTGGACAGAATGGACAAAGCTGAAGTGTTGGCTCGCATCCTGCAGTCAGAGGACACCTCAACGGTTCTTGGTGGACAATGTCCTGCCAGCGTCATTAAAAGCCGGAAGTGTGTCCCTGTCACCGCTAAAGCTCAGGGTGGTGAGCTGGGCTTCCTGGATGAGGCCATCCGGACTGCCCTGACTGGTCAAACCAGAAATGTTGTATTGGTTGGTTCTGAAGGAGTGGGGAAAACCACAGCTCTGCACAAACTTGTTGCAGACTGGGCTAAAGGAGACTGCCTTCAAAACTTTGCACACGTTTTTCACTTCCAGTTCAGACGCATGGGGTCTATAGCAGATGAGCTTTGTTTGGAAACTTTAATCCAAAAAAGCCTCCATCAAATCCCAGCAGAGTCTGCTGGTTTGGTTACAGAGAAGCCTGATGCTGTGTTGTTTGTTTTGGATGGTCTGGATGAGCACAAGCACAGCCTGGACCCCTCCGCCCACAGCCTGACCTCTGACCCCAGACAGCCGGTGTCCGTGTCCTGTCTGTTGGCCAGTCTGCTCCACGGATCCCTGTTGAAGGGAGCCGCCTTTCTGGTGGCAAGCAGGCCCACGGCTAACCTGAAGTTCCTCAAAGGGACTCAGGTGGAGGTGTTGGGCTTTCAGAAGCCCCAGAGGGAGCTCTACTTCAACACCTTCTTTACTGAACCCGCTGCAGCCAACAGAGCATTGGAGCACATGGAAACAACTCTGGGCTTTTATGATTTCTGTGCTTCCCCCAGGTTTTGCTGGACAGTCTGCTCTATTTACAAGTGCCTCATTGATTCAGCTGCCAAACTTCCCGAAACATTATCTCAGCTGTTTATAGATATCCTGGTGCACCTGATTCAGAGTCTTTCCCTTACCAAGGCCTGCAGTAGAGGGTTATTGTTAGCCCTCGGTAAAATGGCCTCTCACTGCCTCCATGACCCACATGCATGCTGTTCTAAAGACATTCTTGATTCCTGTGGGTTTCAGCAGCAGCTTACCACCTTGGGAAGTTTCTTAAAAGTGCATGATGAAAAGGAGTTCTCCTTCCACTCCCAACTAATGCAGGAGTTTGTCTTGGCTGTGGCTTTCTTTCTCGATGCGTCAACCTATGAAGACGTAGAGAAAATGCTGGGAAATCACAAAGGTTGTACAAAGTTACTAGATTTCTTTATGTCAGGGCTCTCTGAGCCTGTCCAGTACAGATCGCTGGAGGAGTTGCTGGGGATATTCAGCAGTGATCAAATTAAAGGTTTTAAAAGCTGGTTTAAAAGCAGCTCAGAGAAAAAACTGAAGGATTACAACAAATCTGAGCACTACAGATGTTTCCATTTACTGCATCAGGTGCAAAATGAGAGCCTGGTAAAGGAGATCCTCACCCCTCCCGCACACCCGTGCATCTTTCACGAAAACCTGAGCCTCGCCGACTGTGCAGCTCTGAATTACGTCATCACATGTCTGGGAGAAAGGGAAAAATTAAGTTTGTCCAGAACTACAATATCAAAAGAGATTATGGAGGTGTTGCTTCCATCTGTGAGGCTGTCGCACACTGTGATGTAAGGAACGTGTTTTTGAAAATTCCTCGTAAAAGCCTGGTGTGTTCAGTGTCTTATTAAATGCAATGCTTTCTCCTCCAGGTTGTCAAACTGCTCCATCCATATAGAATCCATCCCTCTACTGGCTTCAGCTGTCTGCATGGGAGCCACCAGGGAGCTGGTTCTCTCTCACTCCAACCTCGGAGATGAAAAGGCTCAAGTCCTATTTACAGGACTAAGACGGGCCAAACTGCACAGACTAAAGTAAGACTAAATCCTTTTTTAAATTACTTCTGTTTATGGAGTTTTAAGAAGTTTTTACCCGCTAACAAATTTTACAGATGTTTTTTGGGAACATTTCTTCAAACAGATACTCTAAGCAATCACAAAATAATAAAAAAAAACATCATAATCCTGTGTGATTGAGCAGATGTTTTAGAAAGCTAGGGTCAACCTGACTTTTTCACCTGATTACTAACAGACCTGCAGAATTATTGAAAAGAAAATGCATTATTCTTGTTATTGTTACAAATCCAAAGCTGAGGAATCAAAACCACTGAAGGCTCCATTTGCCTCCAAGAAGATTAGTACCGGTATTCTCTGATATTTTTAAAAAGAAAATATCGGCACTGATTTTGTTTTTTTTATAATCACACTGATCCAGAACAACGTGGTATTCTGGATGATATAGGTACTGAAGAGGAAAGGCTTCAGCCTCTCAATCTCTCATAGCCAAACTAAGCAAAGCAGGTAGTAGGGCTGACCTATTTAAATGTTAAAGATTAGGTTTAAACAGGGTTACTGTAAAAAAGAAAAAAAATTCAAATAAGTAAAAAAAAGAATACAGATTTATAATTATCAATATCAACTAAATTGAAGAATCAATTTTTTAGACATATTGCGCAGCTGTAATTGGAGGGGGCCTGCACTGAATATGTCAAACCTATCTTAGACTGTCATCAGCATTTCGGAAAAGGAAAATAAATCGTACATTAGTCAAACGAGGTGGTGGCAGTGTGATGGTCTGGGATAGTTGTTCTTGATCTGTGTATCTGGGTTATCGTTATTTGAGCTGCTGTGACCCTTTACAGGCTGTTCATTCAATCCACCCACACTGGTTGGATTGGACGGGTTGTTTTAAATAGAACGAGGGTGAAGATTCCTTCACAGTGATGTAAAAGAGTTAACTGCTAGTTATGAACACACCTGATGGCAGCTTTTATTGAGTGGTAGATCCAGTTCGTAGCTTAACGAGGCAACTGTTTTTTTTGTTTTTTTTTAAGGGCCAGGTTGCTTTGGAAAGCTTTTCTCTGTAATTATTAGAAACATTTTAAAAATAGCTTGTATTTACTCAGGTTATTGCAGATATTGAAATTTGATTGATTTGAAAACGTTTAAGTGCGACTAAAAATTAAAAAGGAATAGAAAAAAAAAACTATATGTATGTATGTTTCACCATAATCCCCATAACCTGAGTTGTTGATCTCTCCAATCTGAAGCCTTAATGTCTGTGAACTGACTGCGTCCTGCTGTGGTGACCTGGTGTCTATGCTGACTTCAGAAACCTCCCAGCTCCAGATTTTAGAGCTGATGTTTAATCCGATCTCCGACCAGGGCTTCATGACACTGTGTGAAGCAATGCATAGTCCAAACTGCAGACTGCAGGAGCTCCAGTGAGTACTGAATCCGGCTTCATTGCAAATAGCCATAGTCGGATCACCTACTTGATTTTGTAACATTTTCCGAATCTTATAAAACAGGCTTGGAAATTGTGACTTGACTGAAGCATCCATGGAGGCTTTCGCAGCTGCTTTGTGTTCTGGTGAATCCCGACTGAGAAAAATCGAATTAAAGGATAACGAGATTGGTGACAGAGGAGTTGAAGCTCTGTGCAAAGCCCTGCAGCAGCCAAATGGTAAACTGCAGAGCCTCGGGTACGTCAGTTTCAACATTTGAAAACCCCAATCGGCTCCTTTACTTTTTGTTACCCGAGGTGGTTAGATTTCATAAAAGCTTCTTTGTTCCAGGTTGTTCGATACCTGTTTAACAGGTGTGTGCTGCTCCCATCTGATGAAGGTCCTCATGTCTGAACACTGCTCTCTGTCAGAGCTTGATCTGTCATTGAACGATTTGGGACAGGAGGGGGCGCTGCTGCTTTGCCAAGGCCTAAACAGACCCAACTGCCCCATAGAAATCCTTGGGTAAAGTCCTCTGCTATGTTATTTTACACTCCATCAGTCTTAATTCTTACATTTCTAGATGCATATGAAAGCAAGCATTCCTTAAGCAGCCCTGCTCTGCACTCTCACTGTCTCTACAGCTTGACGCGGTGCAAGTTAACCCAAACGGTCTTCCAGGAACTGGGATCAGTGCTTAAAAATGGAACATGCCAAATCAAATCTCTGCTTCTAGCCATCAATAAGGTGGGAGACCAGGGGGTTAAATATATTCTGGAGGCTGTTGCTCATCCAAGCTGCTTGCTGGAGGAGCTGAGGTGAGTTTATGACGAGGAATCGGAATCCTTTTTTTTTTTTTAAACCTTTTGCACTTTGTGAATCTGTTTGCTTCCTGTCTAACATAGTTTGGAGATGACTACTTTGACGGATGCCTGCGTAGAAGACCTGTGTGCTGCTCTCAGAGCCAATAATACCCTGAAGCTCCTAGAGCTGAGAAACAACTCTCTCACCGACGCTGCCGTCCCTCCCATCGTCCAAGTTATGAAGGAAAAACACAACATGAAGGAATTAAAGTAAGCCTAATTCTCTTTAGTCAGAACCCATAAGCACATTTTGTTCTCAGCGATCTAACTGCTTCTTTGATTTCCTTTCCATTCAGCCTGAAGTACAACGACTTCAGTGAAGATGCTCTTTTAATTCTGGATGAATGCCCCAACATAAGATATTGAGGAGGTAAATGCCATCAAATCCAATTCCACCTGAAAACCTCAAGTCAGGCTTAGAAACATCTCTTAAAAGTTCAGAACAATTTGTCCTCTTAACTATTTTCTTTTTTTTAGATCACTTTTCAAGGATTCAGGAAAATGACCAAACTGAGAAAAAAAAAGCAGCTTTTTCAAATGGAAAAAGAAATTGCCCCCTAAACCTAATAACTGGCTGCCCATCTCTTGGCATCAACTACTTTCATCAATCATTTCCAGTATTTGGCAATGATCCTATGGCTGGGGAAGGGATGTGTCCCGCTCTGGTCAGTTTGACACCAGATGTAAAATATTCACTTTCTAAAATCGTATTATTCCACAGAATATATTCCCAAAGCTCACATTTTTATAGAAAATTTGAACTCGTGTAACATTGTGTTAATATTTCTAGTAAAGGGAATTAACCTCAAGTAGCTAACATATGTCTCTCTCAGTATATAGGAATGTAACTTTTGTAAAAGGGCAGTGACTGCTACTTAAAAAGTGTAACACACAGATCTTTGAGATGAGATGTTCAGTTCTAGAAACCTAAATCCATTAAACAATCTTCAGGCTGCTCTAAAATGTAGGGCTCTGTGTGACTTTCAAAAAATATTGTAAAAGACTCCCTTTGAGTATTAAAAAATATTCCTTCACCAATTATCTTTAGATTGAAAGTTGGGGTTTTCTAAATGTCCATGTAGGAGAATGTGTCACTGCAGTAAAAGATCAGTCTGTTTTGATTTTGTTTCTACACATCCCACCAGAGACAACAATGGTGGCCGAGCAAATGTCTAGATCTAGTTCAGGGGTCTGCAACCTGTGGCTCTTTAGACATTGTACAATGGCTCTTCGTTACCTCGGCTAAAAACGATAGAACACACTAATCTTTTAAAATATATACTAACAAAAGTAAGTTTTTCCATTTTCTCAGTTGCCTAATTGCATTGAACCTCCAAAATAACTGGAACACAAATATGATAAATATTGACTTAATGCAATTTTCACAAATACTAGTAACCCATTAAACATGCATTTGTCTTTTTGCATATTTTTTTCTTCATTTTAAAACCTTAAATGAGCAAGATATTAAACATAAGTTAATTTTTGTTTTTAATAGTCATCTTTGCAAGTTTTGTGAACAGTACTGAAATCCTAAATGACTCTTTACATTATAAAGTTTGCAGAACCCTGATCTTATTAATGTTGTTTAAGATGCACATCATTTATTGAACAATCTTTGAGCTGTTCTGGATGCCATGGAACATAGAAGCCAACTAGAGGGGGAGGACGCTCAGTTCAGGATAGCCATGCTTTAATAGATCTAAGATTTGCTCACATAAGCAGGACCTGTGTAATGTGCCTTATAGTATATTATAAATAAAAATGTACCAACAGTATATTTGTGGTTTCATGTAGCAACAAAACAGAAAACGATCTGAGAAAGTCGCCTTGGAAATTAAGGCAACTTAGTCAATGAGGCTCTGTTAGCTTAAACGCTAAAGGTGTTGAAAGATAAAAGTTGGCATATCAGAATCACTGGATTTATTGCATTTTTTTGTTTCAAATTGAGAAACCTTTGGGATGTCTGAAATCAAAAGCACACAAGCATATTTAACTATAATACAACAAATACGATGGAAGCAGTGATTTGTTTCACAGCAATCAAATACATAAACCATTGCCGATAAGAAAATCTATTTACATGCATAAAGCATTGTAAGCAGTTCTTCAGTTGCTGAAATTCTCATGTGTTTGTGTACTTTGTGAGAAAAACAGCAGATGTAAACATTTCAGGGTCCCAAGGCTGTGCACCAACCATGGAGTTTAACATCTTTGCATCATCTTTGGAAAAATAAATCGAGGTTCACTGTGATAAGGCACAGAGTCGGTCTCACATGAAGTAAAGGACAGCATTTGGAATAAAGGATCTTCTCTCAGTGGTCATGAGTTTCTCCGTTAAGAACACCGGTATGGCTGCTGTCCTTCAGTTTGGAAGGTGGACAGCAGTTTTTACTGCCGTTGGAGGAAATGTCCTCATCCGTGCTGCTCTCTATGTCGCTACGATCGTCTTTTGATACCTGAAGAACACAGAAATTTTTGTAATTTTTGCTAAAAACTTCACATCTGTTTATCTTTTGTTCATCTGAAGGACATATTTCTTATTTGTAATTTTAGTCAGGAAGAGCTATGGTCAGATAAGACCTACATGTAAAGTACAACATGTGGCATCGCCACTGATCTCCATTTATTCACTGGATAGCTGATAGTAAACGGTGTTGTGAAGTCACCAACCGCCATATTGGTACTCCTTAGTTGGAATGTAAACAATACATGCGCTACAGCATTGAACAACAATGATGTTCTCATTTTCATGGAGGCTTAAGACTTGAAATAAAGAAATTAATCACTTTGACACACACTTGCTGTTTCATACAGGGTTCCTGCAGCATGAGGCAAGTTAAATTCAAGACTTAAGACTTTTTACTGCCACTTGAAATAACAATTTAAGACCAAATTCACAAGAAACACAAGAAAAACCTGCTTGCGACAACTTTACCCAAAGGTTTATTTTAACATAAACCACTGCACCAATGTTTCAAATTTTGAAAAGCTTTCCATACAGGAAGAAAGCTAAAAACACACAAATGACAGATTTATTTTAACAATTATTTAACTGAATTCACAAACTTTGTTTTAGCAGGGAACAAAACAAATCAGTTTTAAAGCCACAACATAACCAGTGCAGTCTTTTTTGCAGCCATTTTTCTTTGTATCATTTTCTTAATATGTTTGATTTGGTGATAAGTGGAGGCGTTGCAGAGACAAGGCTGGAACAAAACTGAGAAATACCAGTAATTCTCTAAGTCGATTTTGACAATTTGTGTTTTGCGCTTCGCATGTGACTCCACTGCCTTAATTCCCATCGTTCCGAGCTTTAATCGCTTCTTGCACAAAATACACTGTGCCTCAGGCATGTTCCCTGGTTTTAGCCATGGAGAAACTCTTGGCTGGAGCCAATTTTCATTACATTTACACTTCCTCATATTTTCCAAACAAAAAGGTAATGGCGCATCTCCCAAATGTCCCGGCCGCAACAACGCTTTTATTGGTTCCGCTATCGGGACGGAACCAATAATGGTGAGTCTTTATTGTTTTTAAATAAAAAAAAATAATTGTAAATTTTAATGTTTTATTTAGATTACAAAAATAAATCGTAATAAAAATAATCCTATTTATGATGTTTTAAAAATTAAGACCTACGAAAGACTGATTTAAGACATTTTAATACCAATTAAAGCCTTAGTTTTATTTTGAAGAATTCAACACCTTTTAAGACTTTTTAAGGACCCGCTGACCCTGTTAATAGCATCCGTAGATTACTGTCATTTAATGTAAAAAATAGAAACATCACATCAGTATAAAGTCTATGAAGTCTATAAATCATGTACTATAACCTATACAATCCATCACAACAAAATTTGTGTGATGGAGTACGAAAATGGCGGCAGGTGACTTCAGTTTTTTCCGGCGTATCAGCAATCGAGTGAATAAACAGAGATCAGTGGGCTTTGCCCTAAATTGTCCCCCATCGCCCTATAAGGCAGGAGCATCAGGATGCGGGGGTTCAGAAGGAGGATGGAGATGTAAAATAAAACATTTTGAAAAAGAGCATGAAAACATTTCCAGTTCTGTGTGAAGCTGTAAACATACCTTTCCCTTGAAGATAGCTTTGACAGCAATGCGGGTGATGGTGTAGAACCAGATGATGTGAAGAACCTGCAGGACCAGCAGAAGCCCGTTCAACAGCCACCAGGCCCGATACGGCCCAATAATCTCCCAGCTCTCAAACAGCACGCTGTGAACAATCCTACAAGGAAAGCACACCAACAATTTAGGAAATGCATTTATTTTATCTTCTGTAGTTCCTGGATAAACTCTCACCAGAAAGGATAGATGACGAGCCGTGCGATGAAAAAGCTAATGCTGAACACCACAAACATGGTGTCACATAGCCTCTGGTATTTGGCATAGTTGGCCAACTTGGCTGCCTTTGAGAAATAAGACAAACAATGCAAAGCCCTCAGAAATAATCAAACCAATTCTTCTTTAAGTTAACGGCTAACTTGCATTTCAGTGGATGATGCCTTTATTTACCTCGAGGAAGATGTCTGACGCATCGTGCACACACATGACCAAAGTACCAGCTCTGAGCATGTTGTTGCCATAGGAGATTGTGATGAGGAATATGGTGGCCAGGTGGTGGACAAGCATGATCATGAAATCCTGACATTGACAAAAAGAATAAAGAGATATTTACTTCTGAACAATGGTAAAACTGTACATAGTAATACGACAGGTGAAGTTATGACGCTGTATAGTATTTATAGAGCAAATAATTCAATAACCCGTATGGGAAATAAACCCTTTGGAATAATAAAAGCCCATTATTCAAATTAGTTATTGTGGTTAACTTTTATTGATCATGTCCTGTAATAGTTTTTCCAGCAGACTGTAGAGCAGTGTGTTGTCTAGAAGGCGTACAGTGTTTTCTAAGCCTGACACAATAAATCACATTAATCCTGCCTTATCTATTAGTTTTGATAGTCAAAATCAGATTGTTACCCAGAGCAGCCTTTATCAAACCGGCTCCTCCGGTAGCACCGCCCTGCATGTTTTGGATGTCTCACTGTTGCAGCACACCCCATTCAAATCATGGCATGACATCTTCAGCAGCCATCTAGTGCTGCAGAAGCCTGTTAATCATTCTTTTATACGAGCCAGATGTGGGGCAGCGAGGCGCTGTCAAACAATGGAGGGCATGAAGACCAGGATTTATACTCACTGACCTGGAGTATTGGTACACACACTGTAAAATATGCTGTTTTCTTTTAGCAAAACTCTGACTTTAGAGTCTGTGTCAGATGTAACATACTCTACTTATAGCAGTAATCAAGACATAATAGATAGAAATATTAGCCTAATAAACAAAGAATAGTTACAATTTTCCCATTAAAGAGGAAATTGTTTATTCATATTTTGTATAACCAAGTGTATTTTCAAGTTTTTTTTTTTGCAAAAAAATTTGTAACCAATTATTTTTCTTTAATCCACATATTTTTGTATTTACCAAAAATGCATAATAGATAAATTAATAGATTAGAGATTAGATTAATATATAATGTAGGTGTACAAACCACCTTTAAGCTTTGACTTTACGTCATCTTAAAAGTTTTCAACTGTTAATAATTGGAAAATACCAATATGACGGTATTACAATGCTAACAGATGGTAAAACACAACATCAAATTATTTTATATGCAGGTGAACTTGCAGCTGCTGATTCTGATCGTTTACTTTATCCAAATAAACATGGAAATCATATAAATACCCTAAATATTAAAGGATTTTGTACCTTATGGTATACATTTTTTTCTGAATGTCTTTTTTTAAAGACTTCCTTAAAAACAGCACAATTTCTAGGAATGTTTCGTAACAAAAAGGATCCAACATGTTAGTAAACCACGTGGCCATGTGCAGACGCAAGTTACTGAAATATACAAAGAAAGCAGAAGGTGTGTGACTAACCATGGTGTTATTATAGTTGTGTACTGGTTATCTACACTGAAATAAAACAATTGATTTCCATTAATTGAACCCTCTACTCTGAAAACACCCTCATTAAAGTCCAACCCAGCCAATGACCCTTTGCAAGAGGTTACAAAGTAGTTTGAAAGTAAAGGCTTTGTTCTTTATTGCATCACTCAAACAAATATAAAAATATTTAGGACTGCACAGACAATTTTAACTGTGTACTTTGGTCCAGTAAGATTAAGGATTCAGTAAAAAAAGAAAACACCCAAAGTTGAGTTGGTTTAAGTAAAGGATCAATACGATAAAACTCGTCTCATTCCATCTGTATGGGGGAGGTCCTGTGGTGCTGTGGGACGGTTTTTCTTATGGAAGCCCTGATAAAGGCTTTTTTCTTCCTTCATACTGATTGCAAAAATGACATATTTTTTTATCTGTGTGTGCAGTTTAAGATCTTATTTTTTTTACTGAAAAGTATCCCATAAAATTAAGCAATTTAGCTGAGTTAAATAGGTTATATTTAATCTAATGTGCTATCTGTATGTTATACATTGTTATTTTTTTTTTTTCGTTTTAACCCACTACACTTGCATGCTGAAGCATGTGATGCCTTGACACCAATACAAAGAGCATAGCAAGAAAGCAAAGAATACAAAAACTAAAACATGACATCTAGGAAAAATGCCTTTAGGCACAAAATGATTTATGGGGCGAGTCCAATAGAGCTGGTTGTTGACTCACCTTTCGTTTAATATCTGTGAACTGGGACACCATCAGAGACCAATAGAAAGCCAGCTCGGCAACATAGTAGTTGTATTGTCCTGGACTTAAAGGCTTTAGTGGGGAATAGAGAAAACAAAGCTTTGATAAATATGCATGCATATTAAACTTTGAATAACATGGAGCTGGATTGATCAGAGTAACTCTGTGAAAATAGCAAATTGTTCACATTAAACTGCCGACCTGAAAAGGGTAGTTGTACCAACAGTGTCTAGTATCCCACATCCAAGGTGACTAAAAGAGACAAAACAAATATGAGACCAGTTAAACATTAAAGAAGAAACAAACACACTGCATGATAATACATGCAAACATTGCTTAAGGAGATTAAATTAGGATATAACTGTTGGTAATTATTATCAATTTATTACTAAAACATACTGTAATAAAAATAGACTCCAAGACTATTTGTACAGGAGGGTTTTCAGTCCCATCGCAGTAAAACTACAAATGATATTACTTTGATTGGGACTTTATTAGATAAACACCAGTCAAAACAAAACTAGACATGTTTTTTATTTTATTTTCCAGATAAAATAAATGTATATGCGTCATGCCTTTGTATTCATCTCCAAGGAAATACTGTCTAGATCCACATATCCCTGCAAATCACAGCAGCAACTCTTCACTTTAATTATCTTTGCAAAGCTAGAAACTAAAAATGTTCCCCAGGCCTCCTTAAAGTTTATTCAAACTCTATGGAAAGTATTTTTGCAAATTAGTTTAAATCCTGCCAGACATCCCCATTTGGATTTGAGTTCTATTATTCTATTCAACAAAGACATTTAGCTTCAACCTTTGCAGTGCAGATCTGGCCGAGTCAGAGTTGTTAGCTAGTTTTACTGTCCTGTTGAAAGTGGAGCTTCAGCATGATTGACAAGTCTTTTGCAGTCTATAGTAGATTTTCTCAGTACTGCCTTGTATTCAGTTCCATGCAGCTGATCTTGCCCTGCTGAAAGAAGCCAGCAAAGTGCTTCAAAGGATGACATCCAGTGTTAGCTTTCCATATAGCCTGTTGCTATTTTCCCTGACCAGAGCACCTTTATCTTCATATTTACCGTGTTCATCACAAGACTTGTGGCAAAGACTGCAATGGTTGGCTTTGTACAAGATACAGTATTCGGAGTGCATGACTAAAGGTCATTGGAGACTCAGACTCTGCCAGAACCAAGAAACGTGTTCTCCTTCTCAAAGCAGGGAGAGGAAGAACGTGACTCTTTGCTTTTAGTGTTGGCTCGGAGGTCGTTTTAACTTCTCAGCTTTGTTGTGTCTAGCAACTATTTTGCGACTCAGCCACCCACGGACTTTAACCATGCTTAAAGGAGGAATTGTCCTGTCCTGCATATTTCTTCTGTCTCTCCTTGCCAGCACCTCTGTACTTTGGTTTCTTGTAAAGTACAAAATGTTTCGGACCGAACCAACTTTGTTCTCGCTGCTGCTACCTCCAGTAAAACACGTTCCACAGTTCCCGTGGAATACGTACACCTCTTAAAGGCTTCTCTCAGGAATTAGCCGATAAAAATAAGGCTTCACAGTGGGACACTTGCCTTTTAGCAGGAAGGTCCTTGGTTTGAATCTGGGGTTAAATACTAGAGATAAGCAAAAGCCCCCCATGGATAAGTTGGCATAAATAACTGATAGATTTATAGAAACCAATTCTTATTTTGCATCCTCTTCAGCAGTTTTTCCACCGTCGCTACATGCATGCTTAGTGTGAGGGGTTGCCTTCTAGTCAATGAGTCGATGCAATCAACTGGTTTTGCTTAGATAGAAAACTTTGAATCAATTTGACTGTGTGATCTGGTTGAATTGTAAATTGCCTTGAGATGACGTTGTGTGAATTGGCGCTATATAAATAAACTGAATTTTATTTTTACTAATTAGCGTTGGTGTCTTACATATAATCCAAATAAAATATAACAGTATTTATGGTAGTAACATGGTTAAATGTGAAAAGGTTCCAAATTGTATTAATACTTTTGCAAGAATCTGCCTGATTTCAACTTACCGTCCACAAATGGCTAATGGCATAGATAAAAATCACCAGGTAAAAGGTGAATCTCCACCTGTAATTAGGGGGAAAAGAAAGAAAAAACAACTGGTTTGAGAAAATATCTACAATCTTAGAAGAAGATAGACATCTATGTTGTTAACTCTGCATTCCTTTTTGAGACATACATGCTCTCACAAAACTTCTTCTGCATGCTGGGCCTGTCCTGGTTCCGGCGGACACGAAACCATCTCTGAATTTTCCGTTCCTCCCAGTCCAGCTGCTTGGAGAGTCCCTCCATTTGTCTCGCATCTGGGCACTAGTGGGGACAATTGAGCAGTGGCTTGACTTTACTTCAAAAGTTGCTGCTTGTAAAACCACAAAGGTATTTCATACAACAAGAGGTGCTTACTGAACATATCATTATGCTTGCGGTGGTATGCACCACTGCAACAACACTGTGCTGCTAAGTGTACAGAAGCAACAGAACAAACACAACCCCTATGTACCGTGTTGGACTGATAGAGCCTCTCCAGGACGGCGTTAGGCTGAGCTCGTCGGGGCACTCCCGCCTGAATCTGAAGTATGTGGGCACAGGGTTTGGCCACTAGCCTGTGTACACACAGACAGAGGGGCAAAAACCAGAGGGTGGACACACACACGTTATGTATTAAAGAGACATTCAGCCACAGAGACATTTAAAGTCACAGTAATTTAGCAGTACAGTTCCCCCATAATAACACGTTTGACAGGAATGACTGTATCCGTCTATGACAGAAGGACAGAGAGCAGAATAAAGGCTGTTAAAAGGGAGGGACAGGGACGTGTCTCAGAGGCAGGAGAATGTTGCACATAGTCTAAACAGAGTGTGATGACCTGTCATGTGAGAGTATTGAGTCCGAGTTCAGGAGAGAAAAACTCTGGCCAAAATACTAAAGCGTGTCACAGGATCATCTGGTTGAGCTGGCCATTGGTACTGATGAAACACAGAAACCGTATAGAATGGCATTGTGGTAAAAACCTGCTCATCTTGATTTGGTGGAAAATCAAGTCCTGTTGTATCTTTATGCTTCTGACATCCTCCCTGTTTAAATAATGTATGTATACTGACATCAAGGAACAGGTATTTACTATGTTCTGTTGCATAAGGACAGGGTATGTTCATGGCCACCCCAAGGCAGAAATTAGGCTTTTCCCAGGACCCCAAAACTAATGAACCGTTTGAGGTTTTTTTGCATGTATAATGATTTCTATATAGATGTAACAACGAAACTTTATAATAAAATAATGCATTTTTCCCCAATATATCTTTAATTATGTAGAAATCATAACTTTCTACATAACCTTACTCTTGGAGCCAGACTGACGCACAGATAAAGAAGCATTTAGAAACAAACACATTCTCACAGACAAACTTATCTTTGGAGAACAAGCCGTTAGTGATAAGATTGCACTGGCCTTCAGTCTAGAGCACAGATGACCTCATTTACTCTCCAACTTTCCTAAAATGTGATCCGAGTTCTACCCAAATCCTCAGGACGGCCTTAACTCTACCTGTGACTATTAACTTCTCCAAACTGTGACTAATGCAGAACTAGCTGAGATCTGTCATGGTGGAAGCATGATCGGCATGGCCTGGCAGTAACCATAAAAAAAAAGGAGTCTGTCAGGTCTCTAACACTGATAACATCAGTGACTTTGCAAACAGAAAAGCCTGTAAGCACAGGTTTAAGAGAGTGGAGAACTGAGGAATAACCTTAAAATTCATTTGTGAGGGTAAAGGTTATTTTCTTTATATGGACATTTTGCATATAGCTAAATACATTCACAAAGTTTTACATTTTATTCAATAATATACTTGGTTTTAAGAAGCTTTTAATTTCCATTATTTATTAACATAATTTGTCTTTTTCTTTAATATTTTTTGCTATTTTACGCTATTTTGTTTGATGTTGTTTTTGAATTACAGGTTATTTTTGTACATTGCTGTTATAATTGGAACCAAAAACTATATTTAGTAACCATATGACACTGCCTATAAATAAACTGCATACTAGTTTATTTTTACTACTTTAAGTAACACTAGCTGATACATGGAGGCTTGGGTTTTCAATATCTGGTTTTGTTTTTCTCCAACAATTAAAAAAGACTAACTGCACATCTGGCAATGGATCCCTAAGTGGCTGTTAAGCGATTTAATTTAAAAATCATAGGGAACTGTGTCAGTATCAAGCATCTGGCATCCTGAGGTGACTGAATCTTAATAAAGTGCCTTCATTCTGTTCTTATTGGGTTGCATGAAATTAAATGTTAAAATTGGGCCACTGCTATAAGGTTTTGACATCCCCCAGGTAAATTTGGTAGCATGTGCAGTGTATATGGGGTATGAACCCTGTCACACGCCTACTGCAGAATATTCGGCACATTTAGAAAACCAAGGGCAACATGGATTAGGTGGATGTCGAATTTTGTATACTACAGTGTTGAGAGTGAAATAAAGTGATACTGGAAGGTTTTTTTTTGCCTAAAGCAGTGCAATTTTTTTCATGACAGTGAAATGAAACATGATATGCTTCTGCATTGCTTCACAATCCTAATTCAAACCATACTAGTTCATACAAATTTTCCAATCAGATCCAATCCCATACAGATCCGCTGATCGTAATTCCAGTACAGAACAATTTCAGAGCACTCCAAATCTTTTATAATGTGTTACTATTGCAGCCATGTTCTTTAGCTAAACTCATCACTTCTTATCTGCAGTTTTTCTGGTTTTACATGTTTTGTGTTAGATAAAAGTAGATAAACAAGCATTTGCCTTTTTCTGCAGTTACATGAAAGCAAAACATTAAAATGTTGCCCTTCCCAGGGGCAGAGCTAGATGGGGGCCAGGGGGGGCCATGGCCACCCGTACCATTTTTTTTCGTCCATGGTGGCAGCAGTAATACTCTCAAGGGGACTGTTCAAATTTATTAAAGATTTGAATTTTTCATATATTAACTACTTGACAACTAAAAAGCTGTCTTTATGCACTTTAAAACAATAACATTAAAGTTGATATATACAGAAGTCATGCTCTTTTCAGAACTATATTTTTGTGCCATATGAGGTAAAGAGAGAATTGTCTCTGCAAGTCATCTAGAAGTCTTAAGTGAAATCATAGATAAATAACTACTTTAATAACTTAAAAATCCATTAAATGTAGATATTAGTACACATAAATATGTTTTTTTATGCAGATAAATTTTTTTTTTTTTAAGTATGTAAGTAATGACAATGGAGATGTTCGCCCCAGAAATTTTGTCCTCTACACCTTTAATTAGTCAGCACAGATGTTTAAATACATGTGTCTATTTGTTAGGAAAGGCTCTAGTAAAGTATAGTTAGTCTTGATTTACAAAATATGGATGTTGTGGTCCTTTCTTCTGGAAAGTGTAGCTTGACCCTGAAATGCTGGCGCCTATCCCCCACCCCTCAGTGTACATTGGTTATTGCCTGGCCAGCCTTATTAAAATTTTCAGGCTATGCCTCTGGCCCTTCCTCCAAGAATCTACAGTCTACAATAATCATGATGTCTTATCTGGATAGGGCCCCAAAAAATTGGCCCTTACTGCTTCTTACAACCTTTGGTCGGCTCTGCTTTCAGCAAAGCAATCTCAGCAAATTTTGAGCTCCGTCAAATCACTTTTAGTATGGAAGAAGATTAGGGCCACTGAAAAAAAAAAGTTAACAGATTTTTAAATATTTCAGTTTCACATGGGGAAAAAGCCAGAATTATGACTTTAATCTCAGAATTCTAACTTTTTTCTCAGAATTTGGACTGAATTCTGACAGCTAACAAACATGTTAGCATCAAGCTGTAGCCATGTCTGTGTTAAAGACTAGTTCTCTTGTTTTAATCACCTTCTGCTCCTCCATCAATGAAATAGAATCACGGGGGATCCCTCTGGCACGTAAAAAGTTGCTTTATTTAATCATTTTTCACCAATTTGTCATTGGCCCTCCCAAACAACTCCCATCATTGTCAGTGAAGCTGAGTGCCCCACATGTCTCTCTTCATGGTGCCAATCTACATTAAGGTAAAAAATTCTGAGATTAAAAGACAGAATTCTGAGATTTAAGTCATAATTCTGAGATTTAAGTCATAATTCTAAGATTAAAAAAATCATAATTCTAAGATTAAAATTCATAATTCTAAGATTAAAAGTCATAATTCTAAGATTAAAAGTCATAATTCTAAGATTAAAAATCATAATTCTGAGATTAAAAGTCATAATTCTGAGATTAAAATTCATAATTCTGAGATTAAAAGTCAGATTTCTGAGAATAAAAGTCAGAATTCTAAGAACAAAAGTCAAAATTATGACTTTTTTTCCTCACACTGAAATAAAATGTAAAAGTCAGTTAACTTTTTTTGTTCTTTTCAATGGCCCTAATCCTCTTCCGTACTTTTAGTCATCGTCTAACCGGAATCCTGAAAAGGATGTTTACCAATTCTTTACATGCTTGACTTCATTTAATTAATTTATTTTCACAAAACGACTTGAGCGGGCAAACTTTCCCAAGAAAAGGAGAAGAAAACATGCCTACATAGAGCTTTTTCTCTGCTCAGAAAGAATGACTCATGTCCACATTCCTGAAAGAGGCAACTTTTTTTGCGGCTGGGCTGCAGTTTCCATTTTGTTTTATTTTAGTCCTTATGAAACATGGTTTCTGGGCAGTAACGGGCCCGCGAGGCTCCAACAGCGCAGGAACAAAACGTGCAAAGAAGTTAAAAAAACCAGCTGAACAAACTGACCTCTCGAAAAGCATCCTGAGTAGTAAAACCCCCGCAGCCAGAGGGAAGGCATGGCAGAGCATATGCTGCAGTCTGGGGTACTCCACTCCAGCTGCTGGCTGCTCCAGGTCTGCCCACGAAACATTTTCAGGAAGCCAGAAAGTCTCACTCCAAATCCAGGCGGAGATAGAAGAAGTCATCGGGGAGCAGAGAAGAGTGAAGCCCAAAGTAAAGCAAGTTGTCGGTGAAGCGTTGTCTCCCGGGCTCCTCGCTGAGCTTAAACAGCATTACTAACTCTCAATGAGGAAACTGAACGTTGGACTCTGCCAGGCGACAGGCTACGCCCACCACTGTTTACATACAGCCCCAGGCTTAATGGACTTATGCTGCCAATTAATGCTAGCAGCATCACACTGCAAACACACCTTTCTCTAACATTTTAGAACAACTTTTTAAAAAAAAGAAAAAAAAAAGTATTTTTCAGTTCATTTCTGCTGAACTCAAACTTTTAGTAGACATGACACTTTATTTATTTCTTTCATTTGTCAAATTTTTTATTTATTTTTGTGTCCTTTCAAAAATGATTGATAAACATTATTAAGTCTAAAAAAGAAAAACAGCTTGAAAATAAACATGAGCCGCATTCATGGACAGAGGCCTTCTGCTGAAAATAAATCTGAAATTACGGCTAAATAAAGAAAGTTAAGGCTAAAATGTGAGATATCATCAAGTTTCTGTACCAAAAAAATAATAAAATAAAACCTGTCAAAGAAAATAATTTTTTACTGACTACTTTAACACCTCGTGTATGATTTTAAAGTAAAATATTAATAGGTATTGATTATTTTCAATGTTTTCATGATGTACCCATAGACATACTTATATATCATTATCAAGAGAGAGAGGGAGAGATTTCTTTATTCTTGAGTGTTTAGATCAAATCTCAAGGTTTAAATAAAGTAAATTAAGAAAACATCAAATTTTAAAAGTGATGTGGCCATTCACAGGTTTGTGAATTATTAATATCTAACCACAAACTCCTAATTTTTAGTTTTAATTATTCAATTCCTCGATTAGAAGAGCATTATCACTTTCACACCATGCTGCAGACTTCCTTAAACAAAGGAAGCAGACAGTGACAACATATGATGTTTTATTGATTTTTTTTGTCCTGCCTGTATGTGTTTTAGTTGTTTCCCTTTAACATGACTATGTTAGAGCCTTTGAGGCAACATCGGGTATGATCAGTTCTGACAGTGACCACAGTGACATGGCATTTTACATTTGTCGTTTTATCATAAATGCTATTATATGGTTGCCATCTCCAACAGCCTTTCTTTAAAATTAATAGAATTATTTCTATTTCTATTATTCTGATCATATATGTTATCTAGGAATAAGACCTCAAACAAAGTTTATACCACTATATCATTTATGTAGTGTTTACATGATAAAAACAATCTTTATAATGAAATTTAAGTGACCTTAAATAAAATTAATCAATCATACTAGATTATTAAAGAGGAAATGTGTTATAAAACAAAACTGAAATGAGAAAAAGTGTCTTCTCCTTATCATATTGATTTATTTTGTCTTTTCCTAAGCACCATCTTCAGATATGACTTTTTATGTGATAGAATAACAGATAATTGAGAAGGTAAAAGAAAATCCCACATTGTTTCCAAATTCAATATTAATAAAGCTTTATTGGTTTTTAACTCAGATAAAACCAATAGCCTTCGGAGGCTACTTTATGATTAATTAGACTACACCTATGTCTCATTTCCCCCTGACGATGTCTGATGGTTTCTTAGCATGCATCTCTGGCTGCTCTCTGACATATCAATGGATGAAAGCCCATCACCTTCAACTAAAATCTTAAAAAAAATTGAACTGCTATTTTTCCCAGCCAAACCAACCATGCACTACAATATTCACATCCAGAGTGGATACCTGTCTCTGACTCCATCAAAGGCAGAAAGAAACTTTGGTGTCATGATTGGTGACCGGCTGACCGTTAAAGATCTGTTTTTTTGATCTTATCGTTTAGCACTACTGAACATAAGAAAGATCCATCCATACCTAACCCAACATACTACCCAGCTCCTGGTGCAGTCTGTGGTTATCTCCAGCCTTGATTATTGTAATGTACTCTTTACTTAACTCCCTGTCATGATTGGTTTAAGCAATCTGACCCACATGCAGAGAACCACTCAGAGACCAAGGGGAAAAGTTTAACAGGTTTATTAAATGTAGATGGATAATAGAAGTTGGATCTGGAACTCAGTGGACTGGTGAACCGGAACTGGAAAGTCTGAAGGGGAGATCACAGTGATCAGTTCAGAGACCGTAGGAAATTTGACTGAGGCTTGAATATTACTGGAGAGGGACTCACGGTTGATGGGGCTCTCGTCAATCCTTGAATCCAGCTTGTGGGGGTTAATCCAGAGAAGAGGGAACTCATTAGAGGGAGTACAGATAGACAAGCGTTGGACCCAGAAGAGTAAAGGAGCGGACTGTCACTTGGATTTCCGATGAGGACTTGAACGGATCATGTGGAGGTTTTCCCCTGCTGGGTGTGTACTCAGTTAATCCTTCCACGGGGAGAAGGTCCAGGTATCCAGTTACTCAGGAAGGCTTCCTGCCGAAGAGCAAAGACAAAAACCAGATAAGACTCAGAGAAACAAAGCTTCGGTTAGACTCTGCTAATCTCAGCTTGGCTAGATTACCCAAAACTGGCAAACACTCTGGCGTCGAGGTAGTGACAGCCCACTGCTCAAATACTCCTCCAGTAATGATCCAACAAGCCGCAGGTGTGCAGGGAGGCCTAACGAGGACAGGGCACCACCTGGTGGTGGAGAGAGGAAAACACACAAACAACCCACACAAACTGGATTCCTAACACTCTCAGCCTGTACAATAAATCCATTACAAATGATCCAAAACGTGACGACGTAACTGGTCTTCAATCAGCCAAAAAAGTCTCACATCACCTCTCTGTTACTTGGACTTCACTGGTTACCCCTGGCTGCCTGCATCAAATTCAATTCCCTGAGGCTAGCCAACAATGTGCTTAAGGGTATGGCTCCCGTCTACTTGAACCCTCTTGCAAAAGAGGTCGCAAATGT
This sequence comes from Cyprinodon variegatus, assembly GCF_000732505.1. Lineage (NCBI taxonomy): Eukaryota > Metazoa > Chordata > Actinopteri > Cyprinodontiformes > Cyprinodontidae > Cyprinodon > Cyprinodon variegatus. Next base: position 163,540 of record NW_015151159.1, on the reverse strand, counting down.
CACAACTCGGTTACTCCGTTTAGCAATGGATTGTCGTATAGCAGTGCCTACATAACGCTTAAGGCAATCCAGACTGTTTTTATGGGTTGTTCCAAGATGGTGGAATGACCTACCAAGCGCTACAAGAACAGCAGCGCCCCTCTTTATCTTTAGGAAAGTCTTAAAGACCAACTAAGTCGCTTTGGATAAAAGTGTCTCCTAAATGCATAAACATAAACATTTGTTCTCATTGTAAATCCAGCTGTTCTGTGGAGACATCAGAGGTTTGTTAGAGAACAGAACCCTAACTTTTATGGATGAGTGGCAGAAAGCCAAAATAATTATTGTTTGCAGTTTACCTAAAGCCATAGAAGCTATACTGTAGGTAACAGGTGCTGAAGGAGCTAGTTGTATGTTTAAGAGTTAGTTGTAAGAAGAAAAAACTCATCATTCTAAACATTACACCCCCTCTGTTAAAACTGCTGCTGCAGAGCTAAACATTCACAAGCCCTGAAAGAATATATTAGACCTGCAACAGAGGCAGTTCACCTTCCACAATAACTACTTACTACTAACAGAACAATTACTCTGACCAGACAGCCAGAGCTAACATTGAATCAAGGTGTATTTATCTCTAAGAATGGCCTAGTTAAAGTCTGAACCTAAATATAATTGAGCATCTTTGGCAAGACAAACATTGCTAACAAAAGACTCTTAATACAACCTGACACAAGTTGAGCTACTTGCAGAGAAAATTTTGAAAGAAAAATATTCTTCATGTAGGGGACTAAAGACTTTAATAGCATCAAAAGGCAGCAATACTAAATATTAACTCTCCAAGGCCAAATAAAAATGTTCAAATCAAATGGAGCATTTTCCTTTAAATCCCAATAAAATACACCTACTGTAATCTGACAAAATATGATGCAAGTTTCAAGGATATAAACAATTTAGCAAAGCACTGTACACGATCAACTCTATACAGATATATTAGGATCCAAGACTGTTACTGTAGTTACTGTTGTTGCTGTGATGTACAAACTGGACACAACATTAGAGGAGACGGATGCTGCACATGTATGACGTACAGTCTTACAATATGTGTCATCCTGTAGGTTTATACATCAGTACCAACCAATGCTAGAGCTGCTCCAGAGCCTGAACAAAACCCCTCTGTGTCAGTGTGCAGCTGCAGCTTCCGAGATGCCCTATATGGATCTGTGACCCAGTGTGGAGGGGCTTTAGACTTCAGACACATAAAAGGGGGGAGTGGGATCCTGTGTTTCAGGACTGTCTTTTTACTCAAATTGAGCGCAGGGTGTTTATCACACTGTAAGTTTTTATTTTAATCCACCTAGTTCAAATTCATTATGAGTGTGAGTCCAGATACAGCAGAGAGGTTCTGTTTACTGTTCGTCATCACATCATTGTCAACCCCTTTCCCTGCTTGGACTGCTCCAGTGCGCGTCTGAAAAAATCTGATAGTTGGGGAAGAGTTCTTCATGTCAGGGACTGCTTAGCCTCAGCACACAGAGCACTGCAGCTCCTGGATCACCTAAGGTAATATTATATAAAGAGCTTTACTTTTTAACCTTCTAATCTGTATTTATGATGTCATCTGGTCTGTAGGGAGATTTTAAAGCTGCTGTTTCTTTTAGAAATAACCACTGTCCTCATGGATGAGAGTGCACTTTTGTGCTTTTCCCAAAGGAATTACATCAATAATACCAAATATTTCTGTTTGCCAGGTTTTCTGCTTTAAATATATATTTTTTTATTCTATTAATTTAAGCAGAAATCAAATGGATCAGAAAGAGCTGAGTGATCCGCTCAACAACGTTTCTTTGATCAAAGGTAATCCAGCTCTGTTATTTTGCATCTCTACAAGCTTTTGCATAATTATTTAAGCTGATTGAGTTAGTGATATCTTACTTATATCTTATACTGCGATGCCTTTGCTATTGGAATACTTGGGTAGCATGGGTAAGATCAGCGTTTGGAGCTATTTGTTGTATTTAAAGCATATGATTCTGTATGTGGCCTTATTTTAGAGGATGACCTCTTGTTCTAGCTTATTAGAGGATGAAGGCACTCTGCACAGAAGATGGTGCCGATAACGCAGTGATGGTTCAACACAAGACCTTTGTGCAAGTGTATGGATGAATTTGTAATGCTACACTGCACACTATGAAGAGATAGAGCAAACAGTGTCCTCTGTTTCATTTTAGAGAGACACCTTCAGACAGAAGGTTTTGGAGCTGTAACCGAATATCACTGCTGGCAAGGCTGATCAGCGCTTTCTAAGAGAATAATGTGGACATTCAGAGAAGCTCTGATTCACTTTGCCATAACAGCTTCATAGGGGGCAATAGACGTCAGGCAAACATGGACCATGATGGCTCTAGCCTTAAGCATATGTGCTAAAAAAAGACTTTTTCCTTCATTTTGTTTTCTGTCTTCACCCGAGGCAGCGTGATGCTCGCTGTCCCCCCTCCGGAGCTCAGCCGGTATTTTTACTCATAGGCTAATCTATAACTGCTGTGTCACTTGTCATTCTGTGACACTAAAAGCCAGAACTGTTAATGTTTCTAAAGATAACCTGTTGCAGTCTGATGTGAAATATCCCTCTAGCGTCTTTTAAACATAGTGAACACAAACAGCTGACCTACAGGACAGGGAGCCCACTCACATTCTGGTTCTCGCTCATACATATGCAAACATGCCCTCTCCTCTTTTGTCTGGCACGCAGCTGGGTGGTCATGTGCTTTACCCAAAGGATGTCACCAGCCTCTAGCTATTCTTTCACACTTGTTCAGTGTAGGGATGTCGACGGACAAATGCAACTTGTCATGGCACTGCAACGGGTCCATTTATGGTGCTTAAGCTTGATCTACCCGAGCTCTTTGTTTTGGGCCCCAACCAAACATTTGTCCTGGGATTAGGTCACCTCTTTTATTAGCCATGGTTGATTAAAGAAATTTCCAAAGCTGAAATATTTGTGGGTTTGTTTCCCCCTCAACCAGGAAACACAACAGACCCATGAAGACTTTGGAAGGTCCGTTTCCTTTGTGCATTGTTTGTTGTTGTTTTTTTTTTTTATTGCTATTAATAAACTATGTCGATGTGTCAGAAAGCGGTGTTAGGCAGGGGTGATGGACAGTTTGGTTTAAAAGCTTGGACAGAAAATTCAGATGGCTGCAGTTGTGCCTATTTCTGGATGAGCAATTAGTTTATGTAATAGGCCTATTTCAATATCTTGGGAAATCATCTTCCAGCCCTGGTTAAGCATTTAGGCCTACAGCTGAATATATGTTGTCAGATATTCTGCTCCTGTATTCTTGCAGAAACTCTTCTCATCATGCAGTTCATCTATTCATTCATCCTATAAGATTTATGGCTTTTAGTTTTGCATTTGAACAGTTGTTTTCCCAGTGGGGGACCACATAACCACAAGAAAAACAAAAACAAAACAAGGCTTGGATGCTCAAGTTTAAAGGAATCCATCTGCATAGACTAAAACCACCACCCACCAAGCATGGGAGTGCAAGCATCATTCTCTTGGGTTTTTTGTTTTGCGAATGGAAAATTGGGTTGAAGGATGAAGAAAGTAGATTTTCATCTCAAATCACCAGCTTGATGCCTAAACCCAGAAAACATCTGGCTGGCCAGGTTCCTCACAGGAAAACGTGATTCAAATACATCTGGCTATAGCAAATTAAACCGAAACTATTGATAATTGGTGTATGAATATATTTAACCTTGTATATAAACTTAACCGTGTATTGATTTAGAAAAATCCACTATAAAACAAGATGTGAGCGGCAAGTCTTTATCTTAAAGGTATAGTGGAAGTGGAGGATTTTAGCGAATTTTTGTAAAGACCTGCACTCTCCACAAAAAAAAAAAAAAAGCACTTGCACAACCTGGTACCCGAACCCCACTCCCGAGAGGGAACGCTTATTAAATGCGAGCCCATTTCTCCTTGTGCGTGCTGTGTTTAAAAGTTGCTGTTTACATCGCTAATACAAGCTTACTTTCCAAAGGAAGATTTGCAATTTTTCACTATGTCAGACACCGCTAAGCGAAAAATGGGGATGGGCTCGTAGGACGGCAGCAGAATTATTGACAATTAGGAGGACCACTTATTTTGATGATCCTCCCAGAAAAAGAACATCCTCCACTATACCTTTAAAAAGCATTACAAGTATAGTATAATCTACTGTATGCCAGCCTAAAAAAGAATGATTTAAATGCATTGTTATAGCTTTAAAATGATATTCATGCTGATGTCTGTTAATATTTACTAGTACTTTAACTTAATTTGCAATCCTTTCAACCTGAAGGGAACTCATCTCTGCCAACAGTAACTTTTTAAACTTTTGTATGATCAGATGATCTGACCAAGTCCAACATGGGTTCTTCTGGTGAATCTGAGAAATTGATTCAGCGCCTGAATGATGAACTTCGAGAGGCTCGGGAGCTAGCTAATACAGAGAAGCAGAAATACATCGAGCTACAAGGTAATGAACATACCAACTATTTAGATTCAAATTGCATTCATGCCACAAAATACAGCCACGCTGACAGTAGGTTAAAATAAAATATATTTTTAAAAGGTGTTCTGGAAGAAGAGAGGAGAGAGCATAAGCAACAGGCTGACCAATCTTCAAAACAAAATAAACTTCTTCAAGGTACATTTTACATTCATAGACTTGAAATGTTAGAGTGATTACATGGTACATTGGCTTATCTGAACAATTACTTGGGTTTGCACAGGCCAGCTCCAGCAGCTTCAAGATGAGGTGGATATTCTCAGGGAGCAGATGAATGTCTCCTCTGGTTCACGTGAGGACCTACAAAGAGCAGAAGATGAGGTGAAGTCTCTGAAACGGGCCCTGGAGTCGGCTTCTGCAGAGCGGGACCGTGACGTTGCAGCAGTCCAGTCTAACCTGGCTACTGCTTCCAAGGACCTGGACAAGTGGCGCCAGACTGCCAGCAAATATGAGCGGGAGATGGAGGGCCTGCGACGTGATCTGGAGCAGCAGAGCAAGCAGTGGCAGAAGACGGCCGAAATACAAGGTAGCTACAAAGTGGTGCAATTATTTCAAAAGCAAATCTAACTATTGTTTTCTCTACTGCTTATTAGGTGGTTTCAGATAGGAGTTGCTTGAGAAAGTAAAACATTTTTAAGTCCTATTTCAAAAAAACATGTTCTTTCTAATTGATCAGATTATCACAAAAAATCTGTTATTTCATGAATGGAATAAAATAAGTGAAACCACTGTAATGTATAGATTAAAAATAGAGCAAGTGATTTCATGAGTCTATCCAAAAATATTGCAAAGCTTTATTTCTTGTTATTTCAACAACCATGGTTTACAGGTAGTGAACGGCTATAAATCACTGTTGGAAAATTAGAAACTGTGAAAAGGTTAAAGCATGTGAAAATGAAAGTTAAGTGGAAAAGTGGAAGGAAAAAGTGAGGTAAGGTAAAAAAAAAAAAAAAAAAAAAAGTGCACCAGCATCAAAAAAAATGCAGCCAAAATCTTTTTTTTTTTTTTTTTTTTTTTTTTAGTGGGACCTTCTCCACTTTTTGTCATGATTTGGAGTGCCATATCATGTGCTGGTGTTGGTCCACTGTGTTTTCTGACAAAATTTTAGGTAACCTTATTACAAACTTTATGGTGATGTTAATTTAATTTTCCAGCAGGGCTTGGCTCCTGTCCACGCTGCTAAAAGTACCAAAAGGTGCAGTCTCTTAAACTCAAGGCACTTTACAATCACTTCAATCAAGTTGTTCAGAAAATGAAATTCATTTACTTCTTAGAGGTCTGATATTTCTGATTTCTGTTAAAGTCAGGGCTATTTTTATCTTATTTAATTTAGATTTTCATTACCCGTAAACATCAGTCCTTAAAGTTATAAGAAATAAGGTTTTTTTTGCCCTATATAAGGAATCAATAAAATAAGAGTTTCACTTTCTATAAGAAGTGGTGAAAACGGTTTGACAATATAAAAATTTCTGAGCTGTACTTAAATTCGTTATGTTCACTTTTTTAATTCAGTCACTAGTAACAAATACATTTTTTGATTGATATATTAATTGAGATTCCTCACTTCTGATGTATTGCAATGCTTCTTAAAGTCTGCCTGCAAATTAAAAGCAAACCAACTGCTTAAAGAAAGCATGATTACATAAACCACTCTCTCGTTGCAGCCAGTGAGCTCCAGTCTATGCAGGTAGAGTGTAACGGTCTCCAGAAAGAGTGCTCCGTCCTGCGATCCAACAAACAGGACATGGTGAATAAGCATCAGAAAGAAAAAAATAGCTTGCAAAGCGAATGTGCTTCACTCAGGGCAGAGAGGGAGGAACTCCTCAAGGCTCACCAGAAAGAAAGGGCCAGTGTGCAGAGTCAATGCGCAGCACTGCACAGTGAAAAAGAGGCATTGCTGCAGAAACAGCTGCAGCTGGAGCAGGATCTTGTCAGGTCAGTGCACTGCAATATATTATTAAGGTTTAGCTTTACCCCCACATTTAGCTCTGTACCTTTGGCCAGCTCATTATGATCAGCTAAACATTAAACTAACCTCTGCTCATCCTGTGGCACTAATGTTTGGTTTTGCCTTTTATATTTTTTTGTAGTTTGCGTGGTCAGAACACTGACCTGAACAGCAAACTTAAACTCCTGGAGCAATCCCAACAGGAGCTGCAAAAGAGTCTTTTGGCCCTAAAACTTCAGCACCAGCAGGATAACAGCAATCTACAAACCCAGCTGGATGAGGCAGAAAGCCGCAGTAAGACTCTGCAGAAAGAGGTACATTCAGGTTAATGTCTAAAGATCCAACTTCAGGGTTAATATTTAGATCAAGTCTTTCGTTTACTCTGCATTTTACTCATATTTTTAAGAGCCTCATCAAAAAAGTCAAGCAAAATGAGGATCTATGGTCATTATAGTTCCACGTTATATCTGGCGTGCGGATCTGCAGCTGCCTCTGGTGTTCTGCCGATCACATGACTTTACAGCCACAGTACTGACAGTATCTTTAACTATTAATGACGTTTTACTCTCAGCAAATAGGAAAACTTCACTTTTTAAAGGAAGGGAATTTTTAGCACAGAAGTCACCCGAGGTTAAAATGTTTGCTGTTGTTTTATTCAGACATGATGAAATAAAGGATTTTTTTTTAAAAAGGTACAACAAATAATTAATGACTTTACCCACAATCTTTACCAGAATTACTTTAAAGGTTTAGTGGAGGATGTTCTTTTTCTGGGTGGATCATCAAAATAACTGGTCCTCCTAATTGTAAATCATTTTGGGGATATGTTAATGTAAGGCCGTCCTACGTGCTCATCCCCAGGTAGCTATCTTACAGTGGTGAGTCTGACATAGTGCAAATCTTTTGGAAAGTAAGCTTGGATGAGCGATGCAAACTTTTAAACAGAGGGTGCACGAGGAGAAATAGGCTTGTGCATGCTCTCGCACGTGTTTAATAGGTTTCCCTCTTGGGAGAGTGTATAGGGTTGTGCATGTGCATTGTTTTTTAAAGTGGAGAGGGCGGGTCTTTTTTAAAATTAGGGAAAATCCTCCTCTATAACTTTAGGAGATGTTTTCCCCAGTTCAAGTAGCATTTATCATTATAAAATCAGACCTAAAACTTTAACCGTGCCACAGCTAACATTTTTTTATTGACAGGCTTTTTATAATAAAACGTCATGCAAAGCAGTAATTAGGGAGGAAAAGTCCTATTTTTTTCTTTTTTAAACTAAAATAGGCCAAGCTGGACTTTTCCTCCCTACTTACTGCTTTGCATGGCATAAGTTATTGTACAAAAAATTAGCCGTGGCAGGTTAAAGTTTTAGGTCTGATATTATAATGGCAAATGCTAGGCTAATTCAGGTTTTAGGCAGGCATAACTACAACTTGTCTGCATATTCTAGCCCTCATGTCAGTAAAGAAGGTTTAACTAATGGCAAACAATAACTAAACATTTCAACATACAGTGACTTGTATGAGTAATTCATAATCAGTTGGCTAATTTTGTCACATAACAACTAAACATTTTATTGTATTCTATTGGGATTTGATGCGGTAGACATACAATTTTTTTTTTAACTGATATAGCTGAAAATTGTTTGTTTTTGTATTCAAATACTTTTTTGCAAAACCACCTTGTGATTCAATCAAGTTTTTAAAATAATGTTTCAACAAGCTTTGCAAATTGAGTGGAAGGTTCTATCTGTATTTTTCTAGAAAAATAGGTCAAATTCAAATAAATTTGACAAACACTATGTCCCATTCTTAAATTATAAAGACTTTAAAACATATGATTTCCTTTGATCTGAACCACCGCTGGCAGGGCCAGTGCCTCCCATGATTATTATTGAAGTAAACATCAGCCCCACTATCAGATTCCCTTCTAGAACTGTTCCTCCTAAATAAAAATATCACCACAGCATAATGCTGCCACCACCATGGCTTACTGTGTTGAAGCTAATAACTATCCTATGTTTTCCACCCTCTACCCCTTCCTACTGCTATAATTTGGTCTCATCTATATAAGAGAGGTTTCCTGTGCCTTTTACAAGACTTATGGTTTTCTTATGACTTTCTTCCAACAATGCTTTGTTTTTCTCTCTCTTCCATTAAAGAAAGATTTAGATAAGCTTGTAAACACTAACTGGAATCTGGTGGAATCACTGCTGTATATTCCCTGGTGTAATCCTCGAGCCATAATGGGATTATTCACTTTTGTAGCAGACAGGAGTGGCTTTGTAACACAGAAGAAAAAAATAGAAGTCATTCCTAAACTTTCAGCCACTGAAAAGGAAACAGAGGCTTGCATTTTTCAGCGGATGCTCTCAACTTGCACTGATTAGCTGGACATAAAGTGGATTTAACAGTACAGGATAGCTAACTGTTTTTTTCTGAAAGGATTCATTTTTTATTAGGATTAATTCTCTCAATATGTTTTGTTCAGTATGAGGAAGCCCAAATGGAGCTGTCTGGATTAAAGGAGAGATATGAGAAGACTGAGCAGGAGAAACAGGTGCTTACAGATCAACTGGAGGAATTCAAAGCCAACATGAAGGATTTAGAGGAGAGAGGGTCAAAGGTGAGTACTGACCTGCCTGACTCAACCTTCTAAATAACCTCCTCTTTATATGTCACTGAAAACACATCAACATAATACAAGTGTTCAAATAATTAACACATCTTCTGTGAAGTATGTTTTCTGTAGTCAAGCTTTGCTTCCAATCTGCTGCAAATGTGGGTTTACTGGGTTTGTTTAGTTACAGTTTAAGGTATTCTAAGTGAAGTTTGAATCAGCTCTATGGTTCACATAATGTTTTTT
>NW_015151159.1:118795-153955 GCF_000732505.1 Cyprinodon variegatus | reverse complement strand
CCATCCATCCATCCATCCATCCATCCATCCATCCATCCATCCATCCATCCATCCATCCCTTCCGATACAAATGGTGGTTGGTTCCATGCAAAAACCAGACCACTTTGGAGGTTAGAGTTACATTTTTTCAGCCAATGTTTTTTAAAAAGACCACAGCGACAAATGGATTGAGAACTCAGGAAATAAGTCTGTTATTTTAAGGTGAATATGAGTGAGTGTCATGAGCCTGGGATGGGGACCAGCAATAGCTCATGCTGAATAAAATCCTGATGTTTACTGTATCTGATAAAAGCATCCAAAGAATGTTTCAGTTTGAAGAAATGTTCATATTAAGCGGAAATCCTTTGATGCAGTGTTATTGGCTGTTACCCAACATATAAACAGCAATTTAAAGAAATTTAATCAAATGTTATGCTGTCAGCTGTGTGTAGTGGTCTCTGCATGTAGGTTTTTATATCCACTTAACAGTACAGTACTAAAGAAAGGTTGGTTAAAATAAGTTGAACACCTGCAGAAGTCTGTCCCATTGCAGTTGATTACTATCCCTTCCCTTCTGTAGACACCCCTTTTGCTGCCTGTTCAAGCCATAGTCATCGGCCTTATCCTGGCTTTGCTGTTTTGGTGCTTCAGCGCAATGTGGTAGTAAGGTACACATTATTCCTGCCGAGCCGTCCTACATCTATCATTGCTATCCGTGCATTTTGGATCATAGCATGACTTAAGTGGGTTTTCCTCAATTCCCAGAATGCCCTCCTCAGATGGAAACTGTCGTCTAACAAATCTAACCTCTCTAATCATGCAGCTTTCAACATCTGACATCTGTTTGTTCTGTCTGAATGGCTAACGCTTAACAACTGTTCCAGTTGGCTGACATGGTGCTTATTTTTATCCTAAAGCTTTTCTGTGTTTTTCTTTTCCATCTAGTGTGCTTCATCTTGATCTCTTCAAACTCCCTGTGTGAACTTGGGTGATATTCTGATGGGAGGTTTATATTTGGTCATTCTCAGTTTCTTTTCTCTGGTTTGTTGCTCGTTTCAGAAGCCGTGGATGCTCTGGGGGCCTGCGGTTGCCGTGGCTCTTACAGCTGTGACTGCCGCGCTGCTCTTCAGAACCTGAGGGCAGACTTATTAAAGCAAGCACACACAGAAGTTTATCCTTGATTTGTGCAGAACCAGCCCCCTATACATATCTGTTATAGTAATCAGATGGGCTCATATTTGTTTATTTCATAAGATGCTCTATTTTAGGTGGCAGAGAAGTTTCTAAAAGAATGTGAGTTTGTATGTCTGTTATTTGATGGGAGTTTAGTTGGCCTATGTAAAGTTTACTATCCTGACCCATAGGATTATCTGTTAATGAATGTAAAAACTTAAACACGTTTATCTAATTCTATTTAGGTATATTTAATTATATTTAAGGTGTATCACTTGGAGTTTCTCTGCTCAAGGCACATTTTGGTAAGTGTTAGAATAATAAAGTGGTCACAATAACAGTCCCTAATAGAGTGCATACTGACTAAAACAGATTGAAGTGTATGTTTGTTGAGGGTGTGGAGGGATAACTTTGTGTTTGCATAACTGGAGGCACAGTTTTTGTGAACCTTATTGGTTTCATTTCCTTTTGTTTTCTCATGAGGGCATCAATAAACACAAATGCAGCAACTTAAGGTTTGAGTGGAGTTTTTTTCTTCCTCTGCCTGGTTTCTTGTCTGCTAATGTTTTTATGTGTATTTTAAAATGTTCATTTAAGGTTGGTTAACAACAGAAATATTTATCTTTTATTGACTCATGGGCTTTTGGAAACTCTTCAAATCCCCATTAGTAAAATGTTAGTTATGCTATTATTATTATATAATTTTAACTTAGAGCAATGTATACAAACTTGAAAACTTATCCAAACCAATCTACCACTTTATGAAAATATTTACTTTTGTATTCAGGCCTTCTGAGTCAGCTTTCCTGTGTCTACATACAGTCTGTGGAGGTCTTCTTTTTTTTTTTTAGCAGCTTGGTACATCTCCTTATTAACATTCGAAAAATATATCTACATTTTGCTAAATAGCTTAGGATCAATCAGATCAAATAGAAGATCCACAAAAAACAGCCTAATACATTTCTTGAGACAACTGGAGAGCTTTGTATCATTGCTGATTTGCATTCAGTGCTTTGGACACAATGACTGTATTTTATTCAGCTCCATCTATCAACACTGAGCATCTATATTATTAATACTAAAGAAAATCATCCTCACAGTTTGCCCAGAGAAAAATCATCCTGTAGACAGATATCCCACCTGAGCTCTGGTTCTTTGCAGCTCCTCCAGTTTGCTTGTGTTTTTATGCAACAGCAAGAGTCAAAAATACAGAAAAGATGTAGCTTAGTTGGGAGCTAGTGGATGTCAAAAACGCAAACCCTGGTTTTCCATGTCATTCAGTAACTTTGAATTATTGCATTGAATAAGTTTGTTTTTAAAAAGGGATATGTCATAAAAAGAATCAGAATTACTTTATTAATCCTTGCGGGAAATTGTTTTCTTGCTGTGCAACTGTTTACAGAAGAGAGAAAAATAACATTGTGAGTACAATAGAGCATAGTATAATGAGACAGAATAAAATAAGTAAAATTTGTAAAGTTCCAACCCACACAGTAAAATTACACCCTTCCCATATAAAAAGTGCAAACAGTGTAAAATAAGATATAAAGATATATGACTTGAAGAAAGCATAACAAACATCTCTGCTGAAAATCCAAAACTTATGATCAAACAGACAAAGAAAGCAACATTACCACACCCCGCTGCATCTGCAACACAAAACACCCTGTACTTTGACCTTAACTTTGTAAAAGAGAGCTTTAAAAAGTTGTCAGGCTATCGGTGCTATAAATAAATAAAATTTTCCAATATCAATTAAGTTAATATAAGTTATCAATAGAGTTTTTTATTGGGTATATTTACCTTTCTTAATGTATTTGCATTTAGTAAACATAAATTTCACCTTAAAATATCCTTCTGCAAATAAACAGCATTCAACAAAAATATTTGAACAATTTCCGATGCTTTAGGTTCATGGAAAGTGAATCCCCAACTTTCACAGAAGTGGCTAAGTTGTTGGTTTATCTCTTTAAGGAATTGGGGTGTGAAAGAAGATCATCTGACTTGGTGTGAAATTTCTAGCTGCTTAATCTTTTAGCAAATGTTACTGGTCTCCTCCTGATGACTCACATTCCCAGTCTATCCACTAATCTAATCTTGGCAATGCTGACCTTCCTGGTGACAGCATATAATCAGTCTGAGCTGTCCCCCCCTTCAGGCAGCTTGTCCCTTTATAAGAGAGGTCATAGCAAATTTTGTCCAACATAACAAAATTGGTCAATTGTGTTGCATTATCTTCTCTGTCCTGTTGGCTTTGCTGCATCACTAATTCCTCTAAGTTTACATGAAAAACAGCATAATGTGTGAGATATAGACACTTCTGTGGATGTTACTTGCCGACAGATTTAGGCCAGCAGGCTTTGTCCTATATAAACCAAAATATGAGTATCATTCCAACACAGGGCAAGCCCCTCTGCACAGCAAACACTTCCATTTCTTCTGCTCCACTTTGTATTTAGGTCATCTGTAGTGGAGGAGAGATTTTCAACCATGTTTTTAGCCATGCATTCATATGCTGGTTTTCATTTGTGCAGTCTTATCAGCCACAAAAAAAAAAAAAAAACATAACATAAAAATAGCAGAATAACAACAAAAACAAATATGAAAGGATGACTACAATTTAAAGTAGTCATCACAAGAAAATTGACATCACTAATTATTTTTGTGAAACTCATTGATTAGGGTTTCTTGCAAGCAATCCCAGAAATAATTCCATCACCATGTAGATAGCTGCATAAATATCTCTAATTCTTAACTGGGAGTGTTCAAGTCTTCATAACAATGTTATAATTGAATTTGCCACTCCAAAAAAGATTAAAAAAAAACAAACAACTGGACTTTCTTTTCCAAGTTTGAATACATTTTGCTTCCCATCCAGGAAGCTTTTTCAATTTAAAATGTCTGGATTAGGGTTGAGTTCCAAGCTGTATAGGCCCAACAAAGCCTTGTTATGGCTTAGAAAACATGCAAATTGAACCGGAAGTACAGGTCTGCCCCTTAGGAATGGGCTTCGTTGAGGTCTTTGTTAGCTGGCAATAGCCGAAACTAACCTATGCCTCTGAAAAGGAAGTTGTTAGGGTCATTGTTGGCCTGACTGGCCAGGCGAGATGTTTTGGTCACCTGCATAGCAATAGGGGTTGAGATGATAGTGGGAAGGAATCAACTCTATCGCTTAAGTTTAAGGTTGGTTTTTCTCTCTTAACATAAATGGCTTCCTTCACACCCCTTTCAAACCACCTGTAATCCTTGTCCACAATATGAGCATTCTGGTCCTCAAATGAATTCCCTTTGTCCTTAAGGTGTAGGTGAACAGCCATGCGTCTGTGGAAAGGTTGTTTGGTTTTTTCTAAAGATAAGAGCATTTCTCACTGCATTGAACTGCATACACCCCTCCACTCATCTTAGGTCTGGGGGTTATTTTGAATTGAAAATGCTTTCTGGATGGGAAGTGAAACATCTTCAAACTTGGAAAACAAAGTTCAGTGGTTTGTTTTTTACATAAACAAAAAAAAAAACTTTTTCAACTGTTTTGCAATGACTATGACCTGGATGACTGAGAATCTTCACCACAATTTGCCACTCACAATATGGCAGATATGAGGCCCTATCCTTTTTGCCTTTTTTTCATGGCTTACTCTGCCTCTGCTCTTCTTTGCGCACTGTGTTGAGTCATGGTGAGCTCAGGGGGAGGTGTTTTAAGGCTTCCTCAGTCTACTGTGCTTTTCCAATCAATCGGAGAAACTCTTAGAATTTCCTGTGAGGAGAATATCAATTACAAGTCAACATTTACGTCTTAGATCTGCCCGGTTTCTCCTAAGTTGCTCATCCACCTGAAACTGGGGAAATGCTGCATCATTGCCAGTGGCTATAATTACACAGGGGACACGTCATAGGTTTGCCTCTATCATGACACCCAGTGGTAAACTCTGGTCTTGACAATGACTCGTTATACTGACATACTGTATGTAGAAGTTGACAATAACATGCTTAGGTTTAATTGCAGACAGATTTACAAACGGAAAGTAAAATATAACTAAACATCCAATTTTGAGAATCACAAATTAGATTTCAATTTCTATTCCTCGAAACAAAATACGCTGTGAGATTCTGCCTTTTAGTTTAAAAGCATTTTTACGTAGCATTTTGCATACATAATTTCATTTTTTTTTTCAATGAGGTAGTATTTTCTTTTTATTGCTTTTACTCTGTGCTACGTAAATTGGCTGATTTCTATAGTTGTGCATTCCTACTGTCAGAAGCAGAGTGGAGGCTCTGTGTTCCCTTTAAAAGATTGAGCGAATCATGTTGTGGCCCTGTTTCCCCTAATGATGAGTGATAATCAATGGATTTCACCAGAGCAAACATAATTTGTCAAAGCTAACTGCTCACTCCTCTGTGACTGTTTGTATCCAAAATTCAGGACACCAGATGGACGCTATTAAACATTTTACAGCTAGACAACAGCAGGACTGAAACAGCTTTTCCATGCGCATTCATGTGACAGTACTTTCATGAAGAGTAAGTCTTTTGATTTTTACTATATGTTATAAAATAGACAGTTTAAAATCTTTTTATTATTATTATTATGTTCCCCTCCCATCAGTTTTCTGGATTTTAAGAGCAGCCATGGCAGCTGAGCTGGATGTAGTGAACCTGTTCTTCATTGCTGGAGCTACACTGGCTATTCCCATCCTGGCATTTCTGGCTTCCTTCCTTCTCTGGCCATCTGTGCTTATTAAAGTATATTACTGGTAAAGTAGACTGCTTTGCATGAATATGTAACATCAGTGGTTAATGATTGCCTGTGTTGTAAATGTCTCACTAAAACCATTTTTTGCTAAGTTTAATTCATTAAATGTACAGGTATTACTATGCAGAATATGTTTAGCCTACATATTGCTGCTCTATCCCAGTCAACCACTAAAGTTAAATCTTACTTATTTATTTTTATCCTTAATTATATATCAATTTCAAAATGATCTACTCCTTAAAACGTTCCAAGTTTTATTACAGTAATGAAAACCCTGGCATACACCTTACAGCTGATTGAACCTTTTTAAGTTGCAGTCCATTTGCAGCTTGATAAGGGGAACAAAGTGTGGCTATTATGATCTTAATAAAATCCATTGATTAATGTATCAATGAAAGCCTTTAGCTTTTAGTTTCAGAACTGGAAATGAGAGTTTTAATGATCAAAGATTAGTTGCTTTTAAAATATGACTATAAATATTGTAAAGACATGTTACCTTTTCATATTGTTTATATCATCAGATTAGCATCATATGTTAGTTATTCAGCCTGTTTGAAATGTTTTTTTTATTATTATTATTTGACTGAAACATTTACCGTTAGTAAAAAGTTGCATGTGCATTTTTCAACATAAGTTAAGTTGGTTTGTGATAGTGATAGATGCTTGTTAGAGTGAACAACAGGCAATATAAGACGGAGGAATTCACCAGGCAGACCAGGGATGCGATATTAAAAGCTTTGAAAGGCCTAACCCGACTTCAAAATAACCAACTCATTGCTGTCCAGCTTAAACTGACCGTCTGAGCATAGGAAGTATTAATCAGAGAAGCAGCCAAGCCCATGGTAAGTTGGGAAGGCTGCATCAATCCACAGCTCAAATGGAACAATCTGCCGAAATAGCTAATATCAGATGTGCACTCTAATGTGGAGTTTATGGAGGAGAGGCAAGTCAGCTGTGACCAAAATTCTACATTTCCATTAAGCATAAAAAAATGTGTCTTAAAATACTATGTTTGGAAGAAAAAAAAAAACACAGTGAACACATTAATCTCACATTAAAACCAGTGGCCTTATTCACAGAAGCTGAATTCAGAAATTCTGGGATATATAAAGCTAGTCTTGACCAAGTGTGAGAACTGCATCCTGGCTTCATCCGTTCCACAAAGACATAGCTCAATATGTGTCACTTTGTCAAGCCAGGTGTAATTAACGAGATGATCCAAGGTTCACTCATTTAGCAAACAATAAAGGATCGACTAAGTAGCTAGAGAGGCTAAAATACACATTTCCTAATCACCTAACTAAAAAAAACATCCTATTTTACAGAGAAAGTTTTATTTTCCTCAAATAAACAACAATTAAGTTATGCACGATGAATTAAAAATGGCTTCTTAAGTGGAAATGGGAAGTTATTATTACCCTAAATACTCCAAATCAGCAATGTGTGCAGGGAAGCAATATCCTGATTTAATACATATATACCCTGTTTCAGGTACTGGAGAAGGACTTTGGGTCTACAGGTTCGCTATGCAGACTGTGGAGGTTATCGCTTCTGTTACTCCTACAGAGGAAAGCCTGGGATGAGGCCCTCCATCCTGATGCTTCATGGCTTCTCTGCTCACAAAGACATGTGGCTGTCTGTTGTCAAGGTTAGACAAGCTGTAAAATCATCATTTCTATCAACTTGAAGGGCTGAAAAATGCTCATACAGAGGAGCGCAAACACTGACTGAAACATAGAGTCGGTTAATACAAAGATATGCTATGACATTTTACCATTGTTGGAAAAAAAAACTAATAATTGAAATGTCCATGTTTTTAGTTATAATAAAAAAGAAAGTTACCGGTATGCTTTTTTCACCCACAGAAATAATCCTAATTTAATAAAATGTGTGACAGTCTGTGACATTAAGGTATGCTACTGAAACAGACTATACTCTGATATTTGTTTTTTTTTTTTTCAGAAATGCAGCATGAAATAGTTCTTATTAACTTAATAAGATTTTTTAATTAGATGATAACTTCTGGCGTGTGTAAATTGTATGCATTTACGTTTCATTTTCATTTTTGTTTTTGCAGTATTTACCAAAACACCTGCACATAATATGTGTGGACATGCCTGGCCACGAAGGGACAACACGCACCAACACTGAGGATTACTCCATCCAGGGGCAGGCCAGAAGGATCCATCAGGTAAAGGCTTTTGGAAATAATATGTACAGAAGTATATTTTAGTTTCCTAAATCTTTTCATTTGAAAAATGTGTATCTCTCATACTTTGTAGTTTGTGGAAAGCATTCACTTAAACAGAAAAGCATTCCATCTGGTGGGAACCTCCATGGGGGGAAACGTTGCCGGGGTTTACGCAGCCTGCTACCCTTCAGAGATCTGCAGCATGACTCTCATCTGTCCCGATGGTCAGTCACCGTCTGTTTGTCTTCATACAATGCCCTGCAAAGGATTTTCTAACCTTTAAACATTTTGTCGCATTACAACCACAGACTGCACACAAATGCAGAAAGGAATATAGTCAGGGAATGAAAGGATAATTCATAAGATGCTAATGTTAAATAAACTGGGTTACCGTGCACCATTTTCCATCCTCTTAAAAATAAAGGGTTACTGTGCTGCTTTACCACATAAATTCCCTATGAACTGTTGTTGAGGTTTGTGACTTTAATATTACCAAATCTATAAAAAAAAAATAGCATTTTAATCAGTAAAACACTGGTCTCGTCCTTTAGGAGTAAGACACCAATCAGAAACCAAATTTGACAATCACCTTCAAGACTTGGAGCACAGCAACTTCACACTGAACATCCCTCTGATCCCAACTACACCTGAAGAGATGGAGGACATGTTCAGGCTCTGTTCTCATGTCCGCTTTAAAATTCCTCAGCAGGTCAGACCGGCATGAGAAAAATGAATTGAATTCTCTGTAAACTAAGAATGGTTGATAACCATGAAGCAGTCGTATCATTATGTGGATGTTGACAGCTTTGTTTTTAATGTTAAGATTCTTCAAGGACTCGTGGACGTTCGAGAACCTCACAATGCATTTTACGAAGAAGGTTAGTTTATTGTTTTTGCAAACATTTTAGTATAATTAATATATAGATTTAATAAAATTGTGTTTATTTCTTTATTAGTATTTATGGAGATCATCGGTGAGAAATCAAGATATGCCTTACAGGAACATTTACATCTCATTATCTCCCCTTTACAAGTGATTTGGGGAAAACAGGATCAGGTAATTCTGAAGTTCAATCATTTGGCAAAGTCTGTTTAGATAAATAGGTTTGATTATCTGCAACCAATCATGAACATGTTTGGAAAAATATTGTTATAGATGAAGACACACTATTTTTGCATACTTGTCCAGGTGGTGGATGTCTCTGGAGCTGCAGTCATTGCGGAGTTGGTGCCTGGTTGCAGAGTGGATTTGTTGGACAACTGTGGTCACTCTGTGGTGATGGAAAAGCCGTGTCGTACAGCCAAACTTATCCTGGAGTTTATAATCCTGCAGCAAAATGCCAGGAGTGGCACAAAGAAGTCTTCTTGAATATGTAATTCCTGCAATGCTTTGTAATGTTAGTGTCTAATAAAGGGGGAGAACTGCATTGTAGAGAAGTTTAGTTTTCTTGATTACCATTTTGTTGAAAACTTAAAAAGTAATGACGATAGCTGTTGGACTTTTGTGTTTTCGTCTTATTTTGCAAAATATTTGTGTCCTCATTTTTAGGGGGATTTCTTTTTTTTTTTTTTACCTGACTTTCACACCCCCGGATGAGAAAAAAAGCGAAAAGGTTTTATGTCTCTAATTTTTGAGAAATAATAAAAAAAAAAAAATGAAACAATTTTCTAATTTTAGGAATTTTGGCTTATCTTTTTCCTGTTTCTGGTAATAGTTTGACAAAGGTAAGTAATGGGACACCCATTTATTCCAGATTTAGATTCATTTCAGTTCTGTTTTATTTGCGCTGATACATCCTTTATAAAAACATTTGCAATCTCTTTTTCCATATGTTTCTCAAATTAAACTTGGCAATTCTTACTTGAGCGTAAAAATGGACAATATGACCTACAGGTGGGACATCTAAAGAAAAATATATTGTAAAAAGTTTTTTTCCACTCATTTATAAGGATATATAATTAGATGGGGTTTGATTGGGAGGAACAGGCCCCCAGCTCTGAACCCGAGTGGTGTTTCATTATTGGACTGCAAGTCATAGATTGTCCATGATGTACACCATGTTCATGTTTTGGACACTCAGGTGAAGGGAGGGGCGGAGCTCTTCATCGATCACAAACTGGTAGGAACTTGAATACGATGGAAGAGGAGGAAGCCGAAAAGTCTGGCACAAGCCTGCAGTGAGGATCTGTTGGAAATATCTGGAGGAGTCCTTGGTCAGGGACATATTCAAGGTCTGTGGTCCGTGTGATGGCAGCAACCCCAGCAGTGGACACAGTTAGTAAGGGATGCTGTAAAGCTGAAAAGGAGTCCTATCAAGCCTAGTAGGCTTGTGGTATTCCTGTGGGAGCAAGCGAATACTATGAGGCCAAGTGTACCACAAAACTCAAGCCTGAGAGGAGTTTGGAGAGACCATGGAGAAAGACTATCGGTCGACCTCAAAGTGATTCTGGTAAACGGCCGAGCACTTTCAGAGGGGGAAGCAGTGCTGAAGGGTGTATTTCAACTTTCATGGGATCACATTCACATTAAGCCTCCTTTGGGAAGGCCTATCCCAGGATGCTGGAGTGGGGAGTGCCTGAGTGTTACACGTGTTTAAGGACCTGGACAAGGTTTTCCTTATGGTGGCTTGTAGAGGCCCTTTACTAGGGGCTATATCCAGTCACTGTACAAGAGGAGCAGGAGGATTTCAGTCCAAATTGCAGTCATAAATTCGGACCTGCTCCCAGTGCATGTTTTACTGCGTAAGGACAGCCCTCTTTCACCGGTCCTGTTTATGGACAGTATTTGTAGGTGCAGACAAGGGGGAGATGGGGTTCTGGTTTGGGGACCAGCAGATTTTGTCATTTGATGTGGCACGTCGAGCAGCAAAAGTTCAATGTTTTCAATCTTAACGTGGAAATTAGATGCGAATAGTGACATTCTTGGCTTGCCATACAACTCCAGCAGCAGCTCCAGTTGCTCAGAGGCGCCTTGATGGGCGTCAACCATTGACTTTGCTTGGAAACTAGCAGCTCCTGCTGCCTTTGCTGCTTGCATACTAAACGTAGCATTATACAGTATCCCAACATAGCCTTGTTATTGTTTAGAAAACATGCAAATTGAGACCGACGAACAGGTCCACCCCTTTTGGAATGCGGTCAAATGTGTTTTACTTTTTTTGCATTATTATTTTGCTCTGTGGCCCCATGAAGGGCAACAGGCCCCATCCTGGCCCCCTGGTAAATTTCGTTTAGAACCGACACTGGTTTAAAGGCAGCCGTAGGGGGAAAAAAAAACTCCCAAGTCGGCTTGTCTGCACCGGATCAAAAGGCGTTTTTTCTGCGTCTCATTTAAGATATAAATCTTGAACGGAAGTAAGGGTCTCCATAACACAAGTTTAGAGCAGTGCAGATGTGGCTGTATATCCAGAGGGGCCCCCTCCCCTCCCCTCCTTGTGTGCGCAGTTCTGCTGCATCCTGGTGTGGATTAGAGCGTCCCTGCTGCAGCATCATAAAGCACCGCCTGTCTGAACGCTTACAAACTGACTCCAAAGTGTTTTATAGGATGAACATATATAACCAAACCATACACCTGAGCTGGTAAGGCTTTAAATGCATATAGTCTGTTTCTCTGTCTAGTTAGCCCGGTTCAGATCCCGTAGTTGTAACTCTAATAAGATGCTAGCTCTAGTAGCCTGTTAGCTGAAACTAGCCGTTAGCTGCAACTAGCCGTTAGCTAGGCTAGCAGAGGTTCAGTTTTTTTGTCCCGTTTCACTTTGGAACCCAAAGGCTCGCGAAATGCTACTTTGTACGGTTGTTTAATGAAACTTTAACACGCTTAAATAGAAGGTAATTGCCTTTTATCAAGCTTCTTTGATTTTCTCTGCAGCTGCAGTGAAAACTACTGTGGCAATAATATGTAGCGTTATGTTTTAGGATCATTTATTCATGTTGATTTAACATAAATGTGACCTACCTATAGTTTAATCCAGGTAAGTCTTTTTTTTTTTTTAGCTTTTTGTTGACATACGCACTCAGTCATGCAGAGAACATAATTAATATATTTTTTTTTTATTTGGTGAAAGTGAAGCAACTGAAATGACATAGCTAATGTTTAATGTAAAGAAATACCCTATGATATTCTTCACAGTTTAAAAATGAAGGCATTGCTGTAACACACCTTGATTTCCTCTCTCTGACCTTGTTTGGTCACATCAGCATTACTTCTCAGTGCTGCAGAGAAACATTTGCATTCTGTCTAAAGCTAACAGGGCGTGAGATGCAGGACCAACATTTATAGACCCCTGTGCACCATACATTTCATTATTTCACCCACACTTGATATATTATTTACAAATTCTTCAGCCTTTTCTTTATTATTATTAAGATCAGTCTGTGATATTTGTTTTCATTCATGATGTTTCCACGTGTCATCTCCATATTTTAAAGCTAACACTATCCTTGAGCAAGGCACATTTTTTTCTAATTAGGGTTACTTATATTTTAAATTTTTCAGTGCGATACAATTCAACATCCAGTCCATGTTATTTATACAGTGCCAATTATCAGCAAATGCACTCCCAATGCATTTTATAAAATAATGTCAGATTGATTATCCAGAAATGTGCAATTAAACTAAGTTGAATCTTCTCGGCAGATTCAATTAATTGCAAATAAATTAAATTCTGATTTTTATGAAATGCATTTATATTCAGCTTATAATGCCTACTGGAAAAATGTAAGTTATCCAATACATTCAGCCTATTCCATCTACTGATCGAATTTTTATGATTCTGTCTTAAGTACAGCACAAAAAGGGATCCAGCTTTAAAATATAAATATCTTTGTGCAATTGAACATACTTTATGATCCAGTTGTGTTACAACTTATTTTGTTATTACTTGTTTCTGCAGGTAAAGTCAAGGTGTGGCAGCTGTAATCTCTTCCTTCTTTATTGGTTCAGAGCTTGTGGGTATTAATCTACAAATGGATAATGGAGACTGGGGCCATAGGGTAAGTCATGGCTATGCTATAAAATGCAGTGTGGGCAATGTTAAAGGTTGAATGTAGTCCATTTTTAGCTATTAAAGAGTGTTTCAGATGATATTTGCTATTTTTTATAGATGACTACCCCTATTACCCTGAACGTTGGAGGCCACCTGTACACCACCAGTCTATCCACCCTCCAGCGTTACCCAGACTCCATGCTTGGTGCCATGTTTCGGGGAGACTTCCCTACAACTCGTGATTCCCAGGGGAATTATTTCATCGACCGCGATGGAACACTTTTCCGGTACATTCTGAACTTCCTGCGAACGTCGGAGCTCACCCTCCCAGTAGATTTCACAGAGACAGACCTCCTCAGGAAGGAGGCAGACTTCTACCAGATCGAACCTTTGATCCAGTGTCTTAACGACCCCAAGCCTCTGTACCCACCAGATATCTTTGAACAGGTTGTGGAGCTCTCCAGCACCCGGAAACTGTCCAAATACTCAAACCCAGTGGCGGTTATTATCACACAGCTAACCATAACAACAAAGGTTCATGCCCTTCTAGAAGGCATTTCCAACAACTTTACTAAGTGGAACAAACACATGATGGACACCAGAGACTGTCAGGTATCATTTACCTTTGGACCATGTGACTATCACCAAGAGGTCTCTTTAAGAGTGCACCTCATGGACTACATAATGAAACAAGGCTTCACCATTCGGAACACTCGTGTGCACCACATGAGTGAGCGTGCAAACGAGAACACCGTGGAGCATCACTGGACTTTCTGTAGACCAGCTCACAAAGTTGAAGACTGACCTGCAGCACAGCAGTTGTTACTGTCATATTACTGTGAGACTTTCTTTGTATTATGCAAAAAAAAAATGTCCTCTGTTTTATTCATCTTTTTTGTCCATGTGTTGCCCTATAAGGTACAAGGCTGTAAAAGCTTAAGCTTAATGACAAGGTCCAGTCAGCAAAGATAAATCAAAATGTATTTATTTGAGTCGGAGAACTATTTATAAAAAATATTTGATCCCGTCCTGTATCTGAATCCTCTTAAGGAGATTTTTTTTGTTTTTTTTTTTGCAATCTACAAATCAAACGTCTGGCCTTTTTGTTATGAGAAAGAAGATATGAACTGGGTGTTTATCAGTGAATCAAGATGATGTGAAAATCAAAAAGATTATGTAGATGCGGTTGATATTTCAGATTCATATCCTGCAAATGGCAGCAAATTTCAGGAAAGTTTTCAAAGAACTGTCCTCATATAGAAAAGGTAAATGTTTTTTCCTTCACTGTGTAATAAGTGTCCTGTTTATTGTAACTTAATATATTTTGTTCAGTAGATGTTTAGTGAGTAAAACTAGACTTAGTCTCATAGATCCCTTGTAGACTCCATGTGCGATAATGTTGGGCCCTTTAATAGTTGATGCATGTGTCTTATGTATGAATAATTTTTGTATCTGCTGTGTGCACTTTATGATGTTGCATCATAATGTCATATCAACAGTTATTTATGGTCATTCTAGCCACAAATAAATCCAGTTTGTGTTTTTTATTTGAAATTATTTTACTAAAATATCACCGTATTGCTGATATTCTTACTGCAACCTATTATGGGCCCAAGCAGTTTTAAGTATTAGTTCTGAAATAAGGCAAGTGACGAAACTGAAAGGTTAAATATTCCATACAGCCCCCAGTGTCCAACCTTTATGCTTTGCGAGTCAAAACTGTAAAAGTGGAAATTACTTTGGGGGGGTTTCCAAAACTATAAAAAAAAATTAAAATGCAAAAAAAAAAAAAAAAAGATTTTGTGGTTTTTACTTTTTATTACACCCTCAGCAAAAAATAAAACATGCAATGTTTACATGTACTATGTAAAATGAGTAAAGTCTGATTTTTCTTTTTTTTTTTTTTGGAAGAATAAGCTTTAATAAATGTTAAATATAAAAAAGTCCTCCTGGTAGACTGCTGTTCTCACATCGGACTTGATATCAGTGGACTATAACCAGCAGATAACTTGATCAGTGACCAGACTGGACTTAAGCCGCTTGGACAAGATGTGTAGCCAGGAATATTTACCTTATGAGGGTGGCCAGGCAATAACCAATGTACACTGAGGGAGGAGCCGAAAGCGGATAGGCCCCAGAACCTCAGGGTCAATCTACACTGTTCCTACAGGGAAATGAACAAGCAAAACATTAATATTTTCTAAATAAAGACAAACTACACTTTCCTACAGCATTTGCTGACAAATATATGCATATATTTAAACATCCGTAATTTCTAGATAAAAGGTATAGTGGATAAAACTCAGTTTGGAGTTCTGGGGCGTAAATCTTTTCCATTTTCGTTACTTACTTGTATCAAACACTCTGCATAAAATTTATATTTACAAGCACCAATATCTACATAAATTATTTATTAAAATTGTTATCTTTGGTTTCACTGAAGACTCCCAGATGACTTGCAGAGACACACAATCTTCGGTTTACCCCATATAACACAAAATCTATTTCTGAAAAGAGCATGAATTCTGCACTTATCTTTGATGTTAGTATATGAATGTGTATAATTAGCCACAAAAAAAATAAAATGTTTTGAATATTCCACTTGAGCGTATTACTGCTGCCACCATCAGTATAAGAGGGAAAAACATGCCCCCCATCTAGCTGCGCCCCTGGCTTGGACAAAATCTCTTCTTTAGTGCTACCCTTCTGCAGCTGATCTTACTCATTCTAATTCTCTCAGGAAATAAAATTAGCGTTTCACTTCCTATAAAACAGTACGAATGTGCAAAAAATGTATCTATCCTTCAATAATAAGTTGTTTCTTTAAATAGTTATTAAATGTATTTTGAACTCAATTCATTTAGATGCACCCCTAAATAACTACACATGGTGTCCTGTAGGTAAAGTTGATCATTCCAATTCACTACATATTTTATATGTGCGGCACTAATTTATTCCACTGTACACCGAAAGACTGTTTATGTATGACCTTGAAGCCCCTATGTTTATATTACAGTGAAACATAAAATCAATTTGTAATTCAAACACGCAACACGCCCGGATGTTGCGGACTATTGTGCGGTATGCTCGTTTTGACCTTCATTATTCTGTTGTTGCCGATGCATATAATTTTTATCTAACTCCGCCCCGTTTTGTTTGAATCGTTAGCATAAATCGAGCGCACCTCCTCTTTGCTTTTATAACGTCTGTAAAGGACGTAGTAAAGGTGGCTTCCCTCACTTCTTTCTGGTCCGCTTTAATGAAAACGCAGCAGTAGACTGGGCAGAGCAAGGAGCAAGATACCATTTTTAGACGACATGTTTTACCGAAGTAAAACCATAAAAGGTTTACTGAGTATTGTCCCTGGGAAGCACCGGCTGGGAGCCTACAGGTTCTTACCTATCTTTTTCTGCATTGGAGGAGTCATGGAGTGGATTATGATTAACGTGAGGATAGGACAAGAAACTTTCTGTAAGTGTAAACAAAGTCACCTTCTTCTACTATTAACATCAATCAGTGACAAGGAGTTAGCATTAGCATTAGCAATTCCAAAGCTAGTCTATTGGCTTCTTTAAATGACACCTGTTA
The DNA here is from genome assembly GCF_000732505.1 of Cyprinodon variegatus. Taxonomy (NCBI): domain Eukaryota; kingdom Metazoa; phylum Chordata; class Actinopteri; order Cyprinodontiformes; family Cyprinodontidae; genus Cyprinodon; species Cyprinodon variegatus. The sequence goes on along the minus strand of NW_015151159.1, from coordinate 137,289 downwards.
GCTGCACATGTGACATCAGATACAGGGCATTTGATTAGTTAGCTGTTTATATTGTTCCCTCGTCTGCATCTTATCACTTCACAACCATATAGTGTATGTTATCTGGAGTTTAGTGGCTAAACCCATTGGCTAAACCAATACAAAATTGTGCATTACATATTTTCATAAATAAAGAAAAACTTTTATGCAACACTTCTGAATCTAGTAGTGCTTTTTCAAGTACCTGTTACAGTTCTCAGCTGGATTTAGGTGTGGACTCCTTACTGCTCTCTACCTGTGTGTTTATGGTTGTTTTCTGCTGAAAGATGAATTAATCTATCTTGTCCAGACTCTTAAACATCCTCTGGTTTCTAATAGTTTTCAGCTGGATCCCCCTTCCCTGTACAGATTTTTGTGCCCCCGATAAAAAAAAAAAAAAGGGAATGCACACAGCATGGTTCTGCCACCACCATGCTTCACTGTGGAAATGGGGTATTCAGTAAAAGTCTGTAGGCCCATAGTTTATTTGTTAGAGTTGATTTTTTTTTTTTATCTAATGACAGCAACTTCTTTCACCTATTTTAAATTCACTCTACACAGCTTGCACTTTAAAGTGAAAATTGTTTTAGGAATTGCCTCCTTCTTGAAATGCATGGCTGATAGTCCTCTGGTTTGTCCTGAGCTGTGAATCTCTGCTCCTCCAGTGTTGCCTCATTCGCCTTACTGATTGTTTCTCTCCATGGTCAGTTAATTCGGACTACCATCACATAACGGGTAAATTGCACTGGTGCCATTCTTTCCATTTTCAGTTAATTGACTGAATATTGCTTTTTAAGTTGGTCAAGGTTGGCATGTTTTAGAAGCTAACTCTGCTTCAAACCTCTCCATAAATCAGTTCTTTGCTGTTCATGATGCTGATTGCTTTACTATACCTCTGAGACCTTCACAGATGCATTTAGACTGGGATCAAATGACCCCCACTTACTGATTATGTAATGTCTGAAGTCTGCAATTGATTTTATTTAGGCGAAGGAGATTGAAAATCTTTTTAGATTTTTATTTAGAATACATGTAGAAAATTATGGGGTTTTATTATTATGTAATGAAATTGATTTTTTATTGAACTACCATTTAAAATACATTAATTAGTTCTGAACAAATTTTAAAATATCAAAGGGCTGCAAATCGTTTGATAAGTAAATGCATTTATTTTACCTTATGAACCTGTACAGGGGAGTAAATCTCAGCCAATAAATGAGCTACAGACCCCTCTAGGTAGTAATTTTGAATTCGGATGTAAAATCAAAAAGATTGCAAGATTATGGTCCTTTCTACATTGACATTTAGATCTTCAACATTTATTTGATTTTCAGCAAACTCAAAACTAATTGCCTTAAAGAAAACACTGCATGGGTTTTTAATATTGGACAAAAAGGATGAGCTTTCATTTCAGCACTAAATGCCAATGAGAGACTGTAAATGGACCAGCTAATAGTGAGAGACAAACTGTTCACCTTGCCAAAGTGTCTGTGATCCACTACTGAGCATCTGAAGGAATGAATACAGATAACTGCAACCTTATATGGAGGCATGCAGCTCAGCTTGGTAGTGCATTTGAACCTTTAATGTGTGATGTCAGAGTAATTGTTACAACAGGGAACATTTTTTATTTTCCTTAACATTAAAGGGAAAATAATGAAACTGATTCTAGTAACAGAATTGTTTATATTTATTTTATCTTTCTGCTTTTTTTTTCATTTTAATAATCACTTAGATAATCCAGTTTCTCTAATGAGGACCAACCCCCCGACAGCAACAACCACAGCAGGGCGCTCATTAACTGCAGAACAAATAACTCGGTGCAGTCTAACAGGCCAACCAGATGATTCATTGTGACGAGGAATATTAAACATAATCAGTTGTCAGTGGACCACAAACAAAATAATTGCATTAAAAAAAAAGTTATATCACACAAGGTACAAATGAGATGCAGGTGAAATGATAAATAGAACCATGTTTACATCTCAGACATATTATGTTTGGATGCCTGTCTGATGAAGTACTAGAACCTCAGACTGAATCCAATTAGGATGCAACAAATCTTAATATCATTCCTGTATACCGGTAGTTTGATTCTTTCTATTAACTTGCATCTAATCCAGTGGTATAAAATCGTACCTCTTCAGCATTTAAAATTCATATAGAGTATTTTAAGAATGGTGTTACAGTATTTGTGTTGTTTTTTTTTTACGTACTTGAGCCTGTGATTTACACCCACGTCTGCAAGATGATGTGAAAAGCAATAAACCATAGCTTGCTTCTGTTGTAGCTGAACCTTTTCCAGCTTATTTAAAAAAAAAAAATCAGTAGTGCTCTCTTGTACAGTTTGATAAAAATAAAATTATGCCAAATCTTCTGCTGATTAAAAGAGGAAAACAGAAAACAACGTTTCTTCTTTTTATACTCGGGCTGTCTAAATAGCAGACTAGTATTTCATTCGTCTGGGTTGGGTAAATAAAATGCTCTTATATTGTACTGGAAGATAAGGCTCTCAGAAAAAGCAAAGGTAAAACAAATGTTGTATTTTGATGATTTGATTTTTATCAAACATCCAGGTTAGTCAATATCTTAAATATAATCTTCAGCGTCGAACCAAACTGCAATGAACAGCCTCGTCCACTTGTACACAATTCGTTTGCAGGGTCACATAAGTGGAACAGAGCCATTGTTAACTAATAGTAACACCTTTTAATTTCCTCCTGTTCCACATTAAACACCCGCAGAATAACGTCTGTTGTCCATTTAAGTGCCAACTTTCCGCAAGATGCCTTTTGCTGCATCTCTAACGAGGCCAAACTTCATTTTTCAATCCTTTGTTTTCTTTTTACAGACGATGTTTACAGAAGGAAGAAGTCAGAGCGGCAGTATGAGCAGAAGATGGCAGATGGTCTCCTAGCACTGGATCAACCTGGAGCCAAGTGAATGATGGTCAGACTGCACAAGAGTTCCCTGAGGAGACTCTGCTATTGGACTCAAACTCCCTCACTGGTTTTTTAACCATTGGATCACAAAGATGCTGAGGACAAATGGGGATTTCCCTTCCAGCTTTTTTGCAGGCTTTTATTCTGAGTCAATAAGCGGTTAATCTTAGTGTAAGAATACCACCTGTATGAGATAAAGACAGATTGTAATGTCAGTGAAAAATACTAAAGCAATGCAGGAAAAAATAAATCGAGTGAATCTACAGTTTCTAGGATTTGTCAAACATTTCTTGGTTTACTGACTATAAACATGCATCTCAAATGAAAGCTGCTAAGTTGTGCTTCTTTAAACATTACATTATCACTTATTCAGTACACTCGATGTAATTCCTGTGGTTTTGTGCCTCAGTTGTACCATCCAATGGGAAGAGACTGCAGAGGAAACTCTCAATAGCTCGGTACGTTTCCCATCCAGCTTCACCAGGTCTGGCGAACCGTCTGCAGCGACTGGTGTGGCATTTGAAAACAATCAAAATACAATATTGAAATGTTGTATACCCTAAACTAACTGATTGGTTCCTCAAATGTCCTTTTATTTGACCCAAATCAATGCAGAATGTACATAAAGGTGCACAAAGTGAAGAGACTCTGCTTTCAGCTCATTGTCTACATGGTATAGGTATGTAAGACTAGTGAGTTTTTGCAACAATAACAGCATATTTAAGTTTTTATGGGGTGGTTGACAAAAAAATCAAATGTTATTTAACAAGGATTATTACAAGGATAAATTAGTTAAATGAGTTAAGACATTTGAAAATCACTTGCTTTTCCAGCCACGGTTTTTAATTTAAAGAGACTAACATGATAGGCAGCATGAGGAGCTCTGGTCAGCAGTATTGACTCCCAGTGAGGTAATGTCTTCTCAGAGTTTCTAAAAATCAAAATAAACCTTCAAGATTAGAGAAATAATTTTTTGTGGTTGTTGTATAACTTTATGTTACAGTGCCTTAAGTACTAAAACCTCTTGAACTTGTCTGCAGTTTGTCATGTTAATTGGCAGATAATGTGACAAACCAGTAGGAAGCAGAGCAGGAAGTGAAGAAAATGGAAAACCAATAGATAGTCTCCAAATATTACATAAGCAAATCTCTAGATTACATATTTATCAATCTTCTTTACCCCAAAATTCAGAAAAAATACAACTCAGCCAGTTACATTCAGAATATAAACCTGAACTTAAAGATCAGAGGAATATACAGAGTCGCACCTGCTGTAGCTCTGGAGGTGCTGCAAAGATCCACAGCTCGGTGGGGTTTACCACCGTGCTAATAGGCATGACAGTAAAAGTGTGGGAAGAGAAGCTCTGGTCTGATGAGACCAAATTGTAATTTTATGGACTAATTGCAAATCACACAGTCACATGATGGTGACAGCATTTTGCTTTTTCCTCATTGGTGACAGGCAGACTAGTCAGAGTTGATAGGAAGGTAGACTGAGCTAAAGCTGAATACAGAGCAATGTATTCAACTTCCAAGGAAACTTGGAGGTTAATATCCAGCAAAATGGCCATATTGAAGAAAAAAGAGAAATTATTTTCATGTGTAAGAATTGCCCAGTCAAAGTCTGGCCTGTAATCCAACTGAGAATCATTAGTTAATCTTAAAAATAGCAGCCTTTTTTAGAAGAATGTTTCAAAAATTTAGTGTGAAGATGTGCAAAACTGGTAGACTTACACTGCACAAGGTTTAAGCTGTATGCATTGTCTCGGACAGGGAAAATACAAATGTTTGACAGCTGTTTCAGATTATTTCGTGGAGAAAAAAGTTAAAGGATATTTTCTTTCTATTTATAATTATGCACTACTTATAGTTTAATTCCATGCATTCAAGCTTGTGCTTTTGATCTGTCAAAAAGTGAAAAGGCTCTTGGTTAAGGTCCTGTATAAAATAAAAATGTCCATATACTATTTTTCTGATTTTATTGAAATGTGCACAGAGCTAGGTTATTTCTTTAGGCGGTGATGGCACAGCAGTCAGATCAGGGAACACCTCACAGCCGATCTGCTCAGGCAGACACATATCAAACATGTTGGCAGCTCCAAAAAAGGTCACATCTGTTCTTTGGATTCTTTATAGGGGCGCAGACTGCCTGATGAACAGCCTGGTTCAATGGTCTCACCGATGTGACTGCTGTTTAAAATGCAGCACACATAGTTTTGAAGGGATCACATAATAAACCCTTTTATTAAAAAATATTAACCATCGTCAAAAACCTAGAAGACATCCCTGCTTAGTGAGACTGAAAACTGCTTCAAACATTTAAGATCTGTCTGAAAAAAAGAGCTTCTTAGACTTTTTTACTTTACAACTAGAACATTATACTTTCTACTTAAGTTGTTAAAAACCACTGGGAGATACTGGAGGCTGCCTACTGCCATGGATTCATCTTTTGCTGCAGATAAAGCCTTGCAGTTAGGATAATTAAGGCAAAGATTAAAACACCCTGATGCATTATTGCTTCAGTGAGCCTGCTTAGAGATGAAGCACTTTCTTATCAACGAGATGTGAGCAGGAACATATTCCATCTACTTTTGCTTAAAAGCTGTCAGAATACTGCAAGGTGAGTAAAGCGCACAACTTTCTTAAATTAATAAAGGCTGTTTCTGCCATGAAACTCCTGATTGGTTCTTAAAAAAAAACAAAAAAAAACACACTCTAAACCTAGTGGGTTTTCATTGTTGACATCTGGTTAAAATACAGCGGTTTTACTGTATTAACCCAAAATCTTAAACTAAAATATCTAACATGATATGAATGCTTTTATTTAAAACGGGAAATAAATATTTATCACTACTGCTAAAATATAAATATAATAACATTTTATGCAGAATGGCGTGAATATGTACTGTCGAAATCAGGTGTCAAGATACTAAGTGCAAAACATTTTTTCCTTATCCAAAATTAAATCACACTCCACTTTACCTGTTTATTGAGTTACGATTTTTATTTTTCTAATGGTTATAAATCACAACATTTGAGGAAATTAGAAACTTCATTAGATTTACCTGATTAAGTATTACATTAAAAAACACATTGTACTAAACTTTTCTGTCCTAAATATCTGACTTTATCTAAGGACATTTTTAAACGTCTGTTGATATTAAGACTTTGGGCAGTTCTGTTGAGAAGTTAGAAACTAAATCGGAGGCTTTGTTTATCTTTGAATTAAAAGGTATTTGCCCATTCATGCATTTCATTTGTAACAAATAAGGTTCACACTTATATAACTTACATAAATATATATGAGCATTTTTCTTTATGATTGGGGCCGTTTGCTTCTGTAGGTTTCCTTCTGCCAGCCTGAAGATAAAAAAAAAACAATTCTGTCAAAAAGCCTGCCCTGCTTTAATTTGTCAGCTTTAGTAGTCAACATGAGCAATGAAATGCAAGATTAAGAGATAAAAACATTTAAACTACGTATGGACAAGAAAATGCAGGGTAAATAACTGATTTTTGTACAAATTTAAGGAAATTTAAGCATTAGAAATAGACTTTTATGGATATATATATATTCACAAAATGTCCAACCTAATCAACTCTTTTTATGTCCAAGAAACACCGTACACGTATGTTTTGGGATTTTTGTAGAATTTTTTGAGTGATCTTTTTCCCCCCAACTTAATTAAGAATTATATTTGTATACCTTATTGCTAGATTGTTATATGAGGCCTGAACTGTCGTTATTTTATTCGAACAAAACAGAAGTATGTGACTGTAGTTTTATATTTATAAAGTGATCCATAAATATTTATATCACTTCATCTATTTCAATGTTTTTTTTTTTTTAAACATTACAAAATAGACGACAACCATATAGGTGGCATAAATCATCACTAAATGGACACTTCATACTGAAACTTGTTTCTGTGTCTTTCCAATCCTCCACCTAACTCTGTAAACTTCATTTCCAAATAAAAGACTTTGCTTGATTTGAAAAAAAAAGTGCTTTGGACGACTGGAGCTACAGTTCAGTCTTTATCCTAACCAGGAGGTTCCTGCTATTGTCTTTGATTTAGGAGTGGTTTAACATAAAGAATCTGGCAATTGTAGTCCATATCCTGGATACATCTGTGTGATAGATCTCTTTAAGCACTGATTTCCACTGTGGTCAACACCTTGTTGGTTTACCTCAAACTGTGAAGAGGGCATCCATCATCTCAATGCAGTGGGTATTCCTGCTCTTCATGCATATTTTTCCTTCCACTCAATTTTCACATATCTTTCTGTAGGCAACCAGCTTCTTAGGCCCTCAGTGGCTAACCTCATTTTTCTTATTGCATCAATAATTGTAGAAACAGGCCTAAACATTAAACACACTGCTTAGAAAGTACATTTTTAGACCTGAGAAATAACAGTTGCAACATTTAAGCTTTAGGAATATTTTTTAAACATTCAGATCCAATATTATTTAGAGGAGGTTAGACTCCAAGTACGTGCCCTGTGGGTTAAGGTTCCAAATTGCATATGTGGCTGTGTTTGTTTCTCCAGAAACCCATCATAAGGCAAAACAAGACAGAAGTTTAACCTTACATGATGTCATACACTATTATAAATACTAATAATATTAATAATAAACAGAAATCAACAAGATGTTTAAGCATTTTAACATAAAGTAGTGATTATATAACAGTTATTGTATCAAAGATTATCCATTGGCATTTCATTGTCATTTGTCTATTACTGGTTTTATAATTGTATTATCAATTGAGGTTTTTATGTCCGTATCTGCGTGTCCTTAGCCTGTAATATCATAAATGACCCCCCTAACACCCCCACCATGGACTGTTCTCCCTGCTGCCCTCTAGGAAGAGGCTTCGAAGCATCCGATGCAGGTCCAGCTGATTCCATAACGGTTTCTTCCCCACTGCCATTAGACTGCTGAATGTTGTGTAAAATTGGTTATTTTATTATATTTATTATATATATAACTGTAAATATACAGTCATTTGTTTATATTACTGTTTTTTAGGTATTTTTTACTGTCTTCAAGGCTGCACTTTATAAAAAATCTAATTGTCTAGAGAGCTGTTCTTAACGAAATTTCTTTTTGTTAACACTTGTGTATACAAAATGACAAAATAAACCTGTCTAAGTCTGAGGTTTTTATGTGTAGTAAAACTTAATCTTCCTAACTGAGAGGAACGCCTCACATATCTGTTTTATTATTTTTTTGTTTCACTTGTGGGGGTTAAAACTGAAATAAGTTAAATTATTTTCAATATTATTACTTAATGAAATGCCTAGGTGTACTGCAACTTCATAAACGCTAAGTAAAAAATGGGACAAATTTAATTTAAAAGTTAATATACCATACCAATTTCAGTCTAGCAATGAGTGGTGTATTTGCACATGGGGTTTAACAAATAAACTATTGTAATAATAACGCATGTAACCATAGAGATCAGTATATATATATTTTTAACTTTATTTATTTGACAAACCAATAGTGTACAAAGACTCATTGAGGTACAAACATTACAACATGGGTAGAGAAAAAAAAAAATAGAACATGGGGTTAAAAACAAGAACAGATATATAAACAATAAGGCCAATGAATAAATACAGAGCAAGAATTAAAACAAAAGAAAAGTAGAAATACTGGAAGTAACTTTTTTTTTTTTTTTGGCAGAAACAGATTTCAAATGTTTCAATGAGGTGTAATACGATTTAAATTGGTTAAGAAAAAAAAATCAAAACAAGGAGTAGAACCTCTCCATTTACAGCATGATATTTGACAAGCAAGATATACAAGCAAAATATTAACCATATCTCAAATTTTACTATCAAGGTCATCAACATAAAACATGTGGGTGATTGTTATTTCTTGGATATCCTCAATTTTAAAGGAAAACCAATCTTTGATGTTTCTCCATAGTTTAAAAGAAAAAAGGACGGTAAAACAAAAGGGACAGCATGTTAAATCAAATTTAAATGTTCAAAAATTAAGCCACTGGGTAAATATTGTGAGAGATTTTAAAGTGAGTTTCTTTAACCTTTAACATACCTAGAGAACGCATTCTCAAATAAGGGCAAATTAGTTGTTATCTAGGAAAGTAAAAGGGTTAAATTTTTGTAAATGATCTCTTATGGTCAGTAAAAAAGCAGCGCGTGCATTACGTAAGGCAGATGTGCGGTGAGAAAGGAGGAAACAAAAAAACTAAGAGAACTTAAATTAGATCAAATTAAATGTAGTCCAACTGTACCGTTACCAGTAATCCCTCCCTGGATCATACCTGAAACTACAGTGGATGTGACATTACATAAACTGATACAGGAATATGTTAATAGTTATTATGGTTATATTCAAATATATACAGATGCATCTAAAAGTGTGAGTAATAGGCTAGGTATTGCATTTTATGTTCCAGAGTTCAATATCAAAGTAAATAGGAGAGTATATAATGAATTATCAGTATATACAGGAGAATTATTAGCAATACTATTAGCATTACAATGGATAGAGGAAGTAAAACCATTAAGATCAATTATATGTTCAGATTCGAGTTCAGCTTTAATCAGTATACAAAATCATAGTTTGGATAATAGATCAGACATTTTAAATGAAATACAGCAAGTTTTATATCAAGTTCAAATGATGGGTATTAGTGTTATATTTATTTGGGTGTCAGCACATATAGGGATTAAAAGAAATGAAATTGTAGACAAGATTGCTAAAGAAGCATCACATAAGTAAGCATATGATGATTAACTTAAGTAAGACGGAAGTGAAGAGTATCATTATACAAAGGATGAAGGAAAGGTGGCAAAAACAATGGAAAGAAGAAATGAGAGGAATATGGTTTTATAGGAAAGTCAGAGAAATGAGGATAACAGAAGGAAGCAGAAGAGAGGAAACAGTTATTTCAAGACTTAGAATTGGGCATACAGGATTAAATAATACATTATTCAAAATAGGGAAACATATATCAGTCAATGTGCTGATGAAGGTTCTCAGTCATCCAGGTCAAAGTCATTCCGTAAAAATTCAAAAAATATCCACTGGACTTGGTTTTCAAGATTTCTTGAAAACCAAGTCCAGTGGATATTTTTTGAATTTTTACGGAATATATCAGTCAAATGTGAATTTGACTGAAACAGTAGAACATGTAGTGATGTATTGTAAGAAGTATAAAAAATACAAGGAGTAAAATCTCCCCCTTTATAGCAATGTAAATTATATTTAACAACCATATCTGAAATTTTACTATCAAGGTCAACATAATACAACACATGGGTGATTGTTATTTCTTGGATGTCCTCAAATTTAAGGGACAACCAATTTTTAATGTTTCTCCATAGTTTAAAAGAAAAAAGGACAGTAAAACAAAAGGCACATCATGTTAAATAAAATTTTAATGTGCAAACATTCTGTCACTGGGTAAATATTATGAGAGATTTTAAAGTGAGTCTCTTTAACCTTTAACATGTCTAGAGAACGCAATAAGGGCAAATTAGTTGTTATCTAGGAAAGTAAAAGGGTTAACTTCGGCTTTGTAAATGATCTCTTATGGTGGGTAGAAAAGCAGCGCGTGCATTACGTAAGGCAGATGTGCGGTGAGAAAGGAGGAAACAGAAGTGCCAGTGTAGCGGAAGTGGTACTGCCCTGAACGCTGAGCGAGACGGAGGACGGAGGCTCAATCGTCCAGAGAGAGAAAAAAACCCGACCCCCCCTAAAAAAGCAGGATTAAAAGTCACCAATTTTGTAAGTGTTAAAGCTTCGCGTGTGTGAAAATCGAACGATAGCGCTAGCTTTTCATTGGTAATTCGGCGGGAGAAGAGCTGTTTTTCACCGTGTGCTGCTGAAGCCATCATAACCGAGAGGCTAAGCTAGCTGCTAACCGACGCTCGGATTCCATGACACTTTGTTCTGACAGGCTCTGCAGCCTGGGCGGGCCTCGATACAGCTGTGGGAAAATACGCCAAAAATGAAAGCACGCAGCTCAACGAAACGCCGCATATTGCTATCGTCAGGTTAAACAATCCCCCATTAAAGGAATCATTGCTGTCCCGTTCACGGGTAAATAATTGAACGTGGCCGTTGAAATTTTCTCGGCTGGCCTAGCGACAGACAGCGGCAGTCGGCCGACGTTAGCTAGCCTAAACCGATAGCTTCTCCGTTCGCTTTGCATTATCACGATAGATTAGCGCCGGGCGCGTTCTGTGGTCAACTCTGGACACACCCTCAGTTGTTATTAATTGTAGATTTTGATTATATTCCCGGGTATTTAACGATTTAGCGACAAGAAATTGGTCTATTAACACCACAGCCTAGTAGCGCTGCTAGCAACCTCAAGGGAGGGCATTAAAGGCTGACCCGGGAAGGCTTTAGTTGGTTATTTATTTTTTATTTTTTTGAACTGGGTGATTAATCAAAGTTTATTGATCCAGCACATACGTTTTAAACTTAAGGATATTACACCTGCGCTTTCTGACCATGGAGCATAAAGCAGGTTAGGGAGAAGAGCCTAGATTGAAGAGCGCTAGCAGCTAAAACTTGGCTAGTGATGGGTCTGCCTGACCCACTTGCCTAAGGGCCCAGTTCAAACTTCCAACCAAGTTCTTATAAACCATGTGGTTTCAAAGATGTGATGCAATATGGTCGTTTTTTACAGCAAAGTTTGAGTTGTTCAATAGGAAACTGAGCTCACTATATGGATAAGCATTTGCATTGTTCACATGTCAATCTGTAAAACTTACCACCTCTTTTCTTTTTTTATTCAACAGTCTAGAAAATGGATAAGAACGACCTGGTACAGAAGGCCAAGCTTGCTGAGCAGGCTGAGCGCTACGATGACATGGCTGCAGCCATGAAGTCGGTGACAGAGCAAGGTGCAGAGCTGTCGAATGAGGAGCGCAACCTTCTCTCTGTGGCCTACAAGAATGTGGTTGGTGCACGTCGCTCATCCTGGCGTGTCATTTCCAGCATCGAGCAGAAGACTGAGGGCAATGACAAAAAACAGCAGATGGCACGTGAATACCGGGAGAAAATAGAAGCCGAACTGCAGGAAATCTGCCATGATGTGCTTGTAAGGGTTTACACTTGTGAGATCAATGCCTTGAGATGTTTTTGAGGAGGTGATACTAAACTGGTGATCTCGTATGTTGATTTTTCTTTCAGGGGCTACTGGACAACTTTCTCATTGCCAATGCATCTGCTGCTGAGAGTAAGGTGTTCTATCTGAAGATGAAGGGCGACTATTATAGATACCTTTCTGAGGTTGCGTCTGGGGAAACTAAGAAGGGTAATTGGATTAATATTCCTATGGCTACCAATATGTTAACATTTATTTTACCACAAAATTGGAAGGATGATTAAAATGACAAATATAAAAATTCTGATGTGTAAAAGTCTATTTTACCCAAACTGTACCTTTTATGACAAGAACTGGAAAGTACTTGCTAAAAAGCCCATGAGTGTTAATTACAAGGCTTGCAGCAACTTGCTGAAATTATTTTTGACGTTATAACTAATGGAATAGACAAAAAAAACGATATTTTAACTTAGCATCCCACCTGCTGGCTTTTTGAGGCCTGTAAGAATGATAATTTTGCATCCTTTTTTTTTTTTTAAGCTAACCTTTTTGAATATTTTTGTCATTTTCCACCAATACAGATACAGTGGAGAACTCTCAGCAGGCGTACCAACAAGCTTTTGACATTAGCAAGGGGGAGATGCAGCCAACACACCCCATTAGGCTCGGCCTGGCCCTCAACTTCTCAGTCTTCTATTACGAAATCCTCAACAACCCGGACAAGGCCTGTAGCCTGGCTAAAACGGTAAGAAAATTCACCTTTTTTCCCCCCACTATAACAGGTGTGCACACTGACCGGCAATCAACTTTAAGCTCATTAGATGTATTACACAAATAAGGAATTATATTTAGTGATTATTCTTGGGATTGTATCAACATTGTGATTGCTTGAATGTTTTTTTTTCCTCTTCAGGCATTTGATGAAGCAATTGCTGAACTCGACACTTTGAACGAGGACTCTTACAAAGACAGCACCCTGATCATGCAACTACTAAGGGACAACCTGACTGTGAGTTCCTCAGTTGGATTATCCTGTGGTCCCTGATAACTTTCATCAAACCATATAATTTATTTTTTTTATTTTCTTTTTTTCTCCAGCTGTGGACATCAGAAAACCAGGCAGATGAGGGCGAGACCGGAGATGGGGAAAACTAATGGAATTGCACTGTTAATCCACCTACACTCTTATCTTAAACACAGACAGCTTATATACATCCTCCCTCCCCCCCTCCACTCCATCAGCCCCTCCCACTTCTGTATGACAAGCAGCCTGAATTGCTCCCGACCAACTAGTTTACCCCTCTCAGTTCACTGTGAGGTGACAGGGTAATTTTTCAGTTGTTAGCAGATTCAGTCACTTTGTGGAGACATGTCGTATTGATTAGTGAGTCCATGTTGCTGTTGTTTTTGTCAGCTTCGTGTGTAGGTCTGTATGTAGTGAGCGTGAAAGTGTGAGTGACTGTGAAGCGATTGCGCGTGCGATTCCGGGGGGAGGGGGGTGTTGTGAATTTGAATCGTCCTTCCAACTTCCTTTGTCCCAGCTAGTTTGGTGTGCATTTTTCATCCCTTTTTTTTTTTTTGGGTTACTTATTTGTGATTCTTCATGATATTTACAGGTTTTAATGTATGGTAATTAAACTGGCAGTTGATTTCCACCAAACACTGTGATGGTAGGCTTTCCATTTGCTTCACAACCCCCAAAAACAGTTTTTTTTTTTCTTTTTTTTCTTACATGTGTGTTTGCATTTCCAGACACATAAGATCCTGTATTCAGTTAACTGCAATTCTGCTGTGGATTCATACAGAAAGGAGGCAGGCTGTATTGTGACACTGACATCTTGGTGTAATTTTCCTTGATCATGTTCACAAATTCAGTTTTCAAGTTGTAAGGGACCCCTTAAATTGTCATGATAGATTTGTTTGGACATGAGACATTCCACATTATTAGGCTTTTTTGAAAACAGCAGTGCTCCTTTTTGTTTTTCTTTTTTTTTTTTTTTGAACTAAGTATAGATTGTCATTGTAGTTTTCTCACTGTTCTGGTGCTGCTTGATCTCAGTACAATGAAAATTGTATGCGTAAATGTGGTTCCATGTATTTTGCAAGATTGACTATCATCTGTATGTAAAACCTAAAGTAACCTTTTATTGATGTTAATTGAAAATGTCTTGCCACACTGTATCAACCCTGCTTGCAAAATATTCCTCTTAAAGCGGTTGTTTTCTCCCAAAAAAAGCTTTTGTGCCTGGCTTTCTCTTGCAGCCTCCTGCATTTTTTTTTTTCTTCTTTCAAGATAGCAGCATCTGCTTGTTTGAAATCTCATAGAACGAGTTAGACAACAAAAATAAACCCTGACCTCAGTTTTTACCAAGGTGAATCTCTCAGCTGTTAAAAGATGGCTGGTGGGAATAATTGCCTCTTTAAAAAAAAGAATCAGGTTTTAGAAGGTGAAAAGAAGCTCAGTGTCACAATACCATGATATCACCACTACATTCCACATTACTGTAGTTGAAGACACCATTCCACGTTATAGCTGGCGGTTTGTTTACTCTGACAATGCTCCAATAAATTGAAATCTTTTGTTGGGGAAAAAATAAAAAAAAATGTCAGTTCATTATTTTTGCTTGATGAAAATGCAGTTAGTGAATGTGGAACGAAGCCTGTCTGTATATCAGGTATTTACTTGCTTTGTTTTTACTGACAAGTCTTATGGCTAAAATTTGCTTCTGTAACAGTCTATTACCCAGTGCACACACGTGGTTGTGAAAATTTAGAATAGCTATTAAAAAAAAAGCAGTGATGAAATGGAGATAAACAATGGTTGGTGTAATTCTAGCTTTGTGTTTATGTATCTTAAAACCATTCTAGTTTCACTATACATGTAAGAAATAGGAAAGTGTCAAAGACCATTCAGTGAAATAAAGTTTCGTTTAAGATAAGAGGCAAATTACGTCTTCATTTCTGTTCACAATAACGTTCTGTTCAGTGTTTTATTATAAAACGTTGGTTAATAATTATGGAGGGGTTCCCTTTGGTTCCATCCAAAGCTGAGCTAAAAGGACTACTTTTTATCGCGGAGTGTGACCTCCTCTTGACCTATCGCACCTCGACTCATGTACGTGCGGAGGAAGCGTGCAGGTGTTTGGCGATTATCATTAAAACAAGCTGAGGTTCACATGGAAAGGGCTCACAGGCTGCAGCGCTGAAAAACTCACAGCCCCGTATTAAATGTAAGTGGATTCAAGCTGTATTAAAATAATTTAGTGATTGAAGAGAAATGTGTTCTTTAACAGTTCGCTAGCTGTTCCCGCGCCGGCGGAGTAAGCTAATTTAGGTAGCAACTGTTTTAGCTCTCTGCTTCTACATTTAGGTGCGTCGGCACATAATTTTTCCCACTTAAATTTGAAATTTTATTTATTTGACTAATGTTCTGTCCAACAGATCATATCGAGTAGTTGCGTTTAGCTGTTTTAGGAACAATTTATATGTTGAAATACTTACTGAGCGGTTACATCTCCGTTGGTGGGAAAAAGTGCCTTGTTTAAATTGAACTTGAATTAGAATATAAAAGATAACACCCCCACTCTGTTTAACAAGTAAATGTATATATATGGCTGGGTGAAATTTTTGATTAATAGACACGGTGCTACAGAAAAGAAAGTTAGAAAATATACATTGCTGGGCTTGCATGAATTACTGCATTGATGCATCAAGGCAGGTGGTGGAAGATGTGACTGAAACCATCTTAACATTTTGTATTTATAAAGAGATTCCCATAAATCTGCAAATTTCTAGAAGGCATCTGCACCATGCAGTTTCGGGTATTGTGACCTGCATGTTGTGCCGATAGACCTATATATATACAGACGCCTCATTGGACGCTGTCGGCAGTGAGGCCGATGTGCCCAGGGGGCGGCCATCTTGGGTCAGACCACAGATCAGACTGCTGCTCTCAGAATGAATAGGAGGCGCCTTAGGCGGCTTCGATCTAATTTTAATCACGTGAAAGACTAGTAAAAGATGATACTACAATAATCTCTTATAAGTTACAACCACTTAAAAGAACAAAACACATTTAAAAAAAATATTTCAGTTCCACATATTTATTCAGATTAAAAACTGTTTTAACTGAACTCAAACTGGATGAAATGTATACAAAGTTATATATTTTGCTATTAAATATCAATATGATACAGATTTATACTAATATATTCTAACATTATATTATTTTTTTTAATATACATAGTATTTTTAAGAATAACGAATATTATTATCGATAGGGGAAACATAGTAGTAATGAGATATACAAAAGAGAGTAAAGTTATTTTGTATTCATTTCAATTAATAAGTTTTATTTTTTTTTTTTTGTATTTGACTGTTTTGTCAAATCTTGATGAATGGTAAATTTATGTTGTGTCTAACTATGTAACTAAAGGGTTTTTGTACTTTAGAAGTTTGTCTAAACTTCTACCAAAACTCTTTTTCAAGCTGTTTTTTTTATTATTATTTATCAGCACCACAAAAAAAGTAACTTTGAAACAGGAGGATAATCTATCATAAAATCCTAATAATGAAAGGTAATTCCACTGGGTCTGGTCTGCAGTCTCCTTTTATTTGTGCATCCATAGGCAGAATAAAAGTTGTCCATCTTGAGAGGAAGCTCTGGAACTTTGCTAAGAGTCAATACAAAATTGAAATTATGTATTAAAACAGAGAAAATCAAATCAATCAGTTGTTTCAATGTAGCCCTCAAAACATTCTTTCTTCAGTCGGCCAGTTTTTCTGGAAATCTGTTAAGAGTTCACCGGATTCAGAGCGCCTAAAGAAATAAGGATATGCCTCAATGCATTAAAATAGTTTAGATTAATTTCTCATACAATTGCAATCATTCTAATAGTTTGACATAGCGTTTTAGCTTGTGTTCGTTCCCATAGTGCACTGCTTATTTGGGATCATGTCTTTGGGACAGCAGTCTCAGTAGAGACACTCAGACTTTCCTCACACGTCTTCTCAGCTCCTTAAGAGAAGAATGAGGTGTACCAGCAGCAACCAAAAGACACAATTTCCCCATGGTCCCTTTGGCCTCCTCCTGGTGGAACGTGCCAGAAACCCCTCCTGAGGGAGGCGTTTCAGGGGTCATCCAGTGTTTGAGCCACCTCAGCTGACTCCTCTCGATGTGGAGAAGCGATTCTACTCCGAGCTTCTCACTAGAGATTGACTGATACAGGTTAATTAAGACTGGTGACGATTATTTTAACTTCAGTCTGTTGCCAATATTTTTGGCCGATTCTTTGAGCCGATTTAGCTTTTTCTTCCTCCATTAAATGATAAAAAAGATGAAAAAAGGTACATAACTTTCAGAAAATAATCAAATATTTATTACCAAAACGGGTTAGGCAAACTCCCAAGAACCCTCAAGCTAGTAGCTACCATATCTAAAAAAAAAATAAAATAAATTGACAGAAATAAACACATGAAATATATCATAGGTATCTTTAAAATGAGAATCACTTGTTCAGATCTTCCTTTATACACGTTTGGGTGGGAATATCTTATTTTTGATGTTATAATTTTAGTTTCCCAATTGGTTCTCTTTGTTCCTTATACAATTCAATGCAAACACATGTTTTAGATGAGGTATGCTATGGGATATGTAATCATAGAAATGTTAAATTTTAGCTGTTCTGCATTTAGATTTGTCTTTTAGGGGAATAAGAACTTCCAGCTTTGGTAACTTGTAAAGTGTTTTCTGTTGCTATAAAAGCCTGCCAAATGTTTGGACAAGCATTTAAGAAAAAGTGTGAAAGTGTAACCATGTTTGGTTCTAGGTTATTAAACGCTGAATTTGCAGTGAAACACTTGGTAGTAGTTTGCTTAAAGAAAACAAACAATGCAACCAAATATCCATAACCTTTTTTTTTCTTTTTCTTTTTTTCTGATCCAGCAGTTACGCAACATGAACAGCAGCGGACCAACGTATCCTCTTGCCTCTTTGTATGTTGGGGACCTGCACCCTGATGTTACAGAGGCAATGCTTTATCAAAAGTTTTCTCCTGCTGGACCCATCATGTCGATCCGTGTATGCCGGGACATCATTACCCGCAGATCTCTTGGATATGCCTACATCAACTTCCAGCAGCCGGCAGACGGTAAAGCTTTCACCTGCCACAAAAGGGTAGTGAAAGAAACAAACGGTCCGATATGTGAAGCAAAACTATAGCATTCATTGTTAGATTTAAAACATGCGAAGGGAAGTTTCAAACCACAAACTCAAATTTAGTGGCAATCCTTTATTTATATTGTGTAGTAGAAATTATTCATATTCCTGATTAGAGTCTGGTACAGAATCTGGTGGGGGCTTAAGATGACTGGCAAGTGTTTTATTTAAGCTCAAAAAGATGGGCAAAACTAAAGAAAGCTAGTTGGTTTTATGGATTGATTAA
>NW_015151159.1:36717-116637 GCF_000732505.1 Cyprinodon variegatus | reverse complement strand
TTTATATTGTATATAAAATTTGCATGTTTTCCCTGAGCATGCGTGGGTTCTCTCTTGGTACTCCAGCTTCCTCCCACAGTCCAAAGACATCAGTGTAAGGCTAATTGGCTTCTCTAAAGTCTTCTTAGGTGTGAGAGTGTCTGGGTCCTGTTTGACTCTGTTGCCCTGCGATAGACTGGCGACCTTTCCAGGGTGTACCCACCAGCACCCCTCGTGACCCCAGCAAGGATAAGCATGATGGAAAATCTATGGATGGAGGGATATTTGTCCCCCGGAAAAGTTTGAAATGTAGACTCTCTGAAATGCTATATCCTACAGTTTGAGGTGGAATGCAGCTAACTTTTTGTCTTTGTTCCAACACTACTTTTGTCCTGACTATGGGAAGTATGTGTGCTTGACTAAGTGGGTTTCTCTTTCATCTAAAGCCATACTTTAGAGTCTCTATACTCCAGTTAATGTTTAATCAATTATTAAATTAGATGATGATTGTTTTAATAGTTGATTAATCATGATTAATCTTTTTAATTGTTTCAGAACCTGATTAAAACAATCTTAAAATGTAATGCTATGTTCACACCGTGATTTCAGCAGCAAAAAAGCACCTGCTGCTTCAATTTTGATGCTGTACGCATAATGGTCAGACGCTTCCAGTAAAGTTTGTCCAGATGCATATGATGCTTTTGTGCCCCTGTGTTCAATGGCAAAGAGTAGCTTTGCTATATTTGTTTTGAAAAAATGTATAAAAAGTAGTTTTAATATATTTTTAAGTGAGAAAATCCACCTCCAAACATTGTCTGTGCAGTCAGTTCATCAAGATTACGATCCTTCCTCTAAATCTTAATTGCCGTTGGAGCTGTGCAGACCCCCGCATTCCGGCGGTGCGCTGTCACTGGGAATCCAGCAACAGTTGCCTCGGGCCCAGTCGCCTCTTGTGGGTTTTTTCCCCAACAATTCATGGCGGCTGGAAGTAGATGTTAGCGTTTTTCAGGTATGTGGTTCAAACTGCAGGCACCAGAATAATAAAAGCAAACATTTTGCCGGCAGGTTTTGACATTTTAAGTTAATTTAGGCAATTATAAACCGTTTCAGAGGACTGATCATAGCGATCTGCATCAGCAGGGCTGTCCATTTCCCTCCAAGCTACCAGATCATCTTTTCTGATTGGTTTACATGGCGCGTTTAGCAGCAGAAAACTCCAGCACCTGCTGCTTGTGAAAGTTTGAACATTTGAGTGAAGTTTTGGGGGGAAAATTGGGATGTGCCAAAGCTGCACATCCTAAAAACAGGGTGTAAAATTTCTAATATTTTTAGTAAAGGGCATACAATGTGCGTCCGTAAGCATTGCTAGCTAAAAGCCTGCTGTAGAGGGAGTCTGAATTTGTTTTCTATTTTCATTTTCAGCCGAGTGTGCCTTAGATACCATGAATTATGATGTCATCAAGGGTCGACCCATTCGAATAATGTGGTCTCATCGTGACCCAGGTCTCAGGAAGTCGGGTGTGGGTAACATCTTTATCAAGAACATGGATGAGTCCATCGACAACAAAGCGCTTTATGATACCTTCTCAGCCTTTGGCAATATATTGTCCTGCAAGGTATGTTAATTTTTAGAAAAAGGCCACATAGATGTCTTATTTTATAACTCCATATCTATGGGATTGCTATAGGTCGTCTGTGATGAGAAAGGATCCAAAGGCTATGGCTTTGTTCACTTTGAGACTCAGGAGGCTGCAAACCGTGCCATTGACACAATGAATGGGATGCTTCTAAATGACAGGAAAGTGTGAGTAAACTTTGATCCTTTTTGGCGAATAAGTCTGAGGGCTCCAGACCTGGCACTGGTTGCACTGGTTCCACCTAACCTTTTCAGTTTATTGTATGAAAACAAGCGGGTGCACCATAAAGCCGTTTAAAGCAACTGTCCACCCTGGGTCCTGCTGTGGAAATGATTACCGTTGCTTCTTCTGGTGTAATAATTTATATATGCTGTAAAACCCTTTATGGAGCTGTGTTTTATCTGCTTTATCTAAATGTGTTTTTTCTGTGATGATCGCTTATTGTGACATCAGAAGCTATGACGTGTCTGTTGTCGTATCGGTATACCTGTTCATCAGACAACTTATGACTTCAGCTAGTGCTTGTGGACTCGAAGGTAACCTTAATCCTTCCTTCCATCTGTGGATTATTTTCTATGAGCTGGTAACATTAGACAAATCAAGTCGATTCTGGTTTAAGTTTGAAGTCCTGCAGTGTTTGTTTGTCACTTGCAAACTGAAACTTATGAGAAAAGTCTATAACATACTGATGTTTGGGTGCCCGCAGTGGTCAGAGTAAGAAACACTTGCTTCTGAGAAAAGACTAGGAGTGACTTTTCATTTAGAAAATATCTGGATACGTACTGCAGGCTTTTCTGAAGGTAATGATTCACTGATGTGTAATGTCCTTGGCAATCATTCGTGAATGCATTTTTTAATCTACAACAGAAAATGAACGCTTGGAAAGAATCTGGTACACAAATCCTTTTTTTCTTTTTCTAAAGCATGAAAAACACCAGTTCAATACAGAAGTGATGATGAGAAAGCATTTAATGTTGATTTACGTAACCAGAGCCCACGTCAAACTCCTCAGGTCTTCCTCTCCATGTTAGAGTAATGAAAGGACTGACTGTTGTTTTTACTGTTGAAGACATAAAGCTGATTTTCCACCACATTTTCTTTAACTTGTATGTCCTCTACAAAACACTTTTTGCTTACTTGTGAAAATGCAGACCACAAATGGTCAACACAAGGAAAGGAAAGTATTGCTCGATCTCGAAATAAGGGTAAGGTCACCGCTATATTGCCCCCTTTGGAATGTTTTTTGGCTCTTTATCTTTTAATTGCTGTTTTGTTGAAACGATGTAGCACTAACTTTAAATCAGAGGACATATGTTTGTTCCATGGGGGATGAGTGTTTCACCTGTCCTTAGTTAGGAACCTAGCAGCTCCAACAACAAAAGCCCTGTTTCTAGACCATACCTCTTAAAGTAAACGTATTCAAACATTTTGTCTTTGTTTTTGAGGCACAAGATATGGGTTAGCCAGTCTTTTTTTAAATGTATTTTTTTTGGCCTTTTTAAGCTGAGTTGATGCATGCATTGAGACTGAGGCCAATGTTGCTAACTGCAACTGGAGCGTGTAACAAAAGTAATTTCCCTCTGGGATTATTAAAGTATTTCTGATTTAGTATATCAGCTTTGTGGCCATTGCAGTACTTTAAAAATATATAAGGAGCAAGAATAGATGAGTCAAGGTTGAATTCATTTTATGATCCATGTTTTATTGTTAATAGAGATGATTCAAGTGAAGCAGCTATAAAAATGTGGTTTTATAGATTAAGTCAATGTATTTCATTGTTATACACTAGATTTTGTCACATGACCAGACTAGTCTGTACTTTGGGTCTCTTTTCCAATACAGTCAGAGGTAAACAATAGGAATTGCAGCAGAAAAAGGGTACTACAGGTGTGACTTTGCAAACATAATTTCTATGTTTTATTAAAGCTTAAATGATTTTGCTGGTGAAAAAAATAAAATGTTCCATACATGCTGTGCACATGATTTCATTGGTTTAAATCTGCATGCAAAATGTTAGCTGGACCAGTGCAACCAAGGCAGGAAAAGTGACCATTTTTCTAGTGATCTAACTGGAGCCCTCCTTTTACTGAGGTTAGGCAAAGCTAAGAGCAGAAGTTGTTTGTGCTGCTAATTCAAAGCACAATTGCTGCAGATGATTTCTCTGTGTTTTTGTTGTTTTTACTCAGTCAAGAGGCAGGTAAAAAGGAATCTGGCATTGTCAACCCAAAGGACCATTTCCTGTGGCAAAAATGTCAGTTATCCCAGCTTAGGTCAGCAAATAGGTAGGACCTTTGTCTAGGTGTGTTTGTTTGTATTATAATCCTAGAACCGTGCTGATAGAACTGTCTCTCAGAGCAGAACCATATCAAACCTTCAAGCTGCAAACTCATTTTGAAAGGGGCCTAGTCAAGAACTATGATTTGGTAATTTCTATGCCAGTAGCTTACTCTGGTTGCATTCAAAGGCCTTCCAATTAAATAATGTTTGGCTTTTTAGACCACTAGGGACTGTGTACAACAACCTGTTGAAAAAACTTCCTGGATGAGAAGAGAAACGTTTTCAAAATTGGAAACAAAGTCCAGTGGATTGTTTTTTTTACTTTTTTAGAATGACTATGACCTGGATGACTGAGAATCTTCACAAACAACCTGTTCAAAAGTTCTCCTCAGGCTCCAAAAAGGCTAAGTAAATACTATCAGGGCAAATGGATAGTGTATATTGCTTACTTTAACATGACTATATGGCTTTTGGTTTTTAAATTCTTTTTAAATATGCATAGTACATGACTAGGCCCCTTCATGTTTCTCTCAATCTTATGTGTTATAAAGGTTTAATAGCAATTCAGCATTTCACATTAGGTCACATTACCACCAAAAACTTCAGTGTACTTAATTAGCATTTTTTTTTATCTTATGGGATGAACTCCGAGTGTGAAGAGGAAGGAAAATGGTGCATAGCTTTCATTACTTTTTCCAAATTAAAATCCAACCCCTTGGGCAGTGTACAGCCACCTTGTCCTGTGAATCCCACTAATAATGAGTGGAGATGTCCAGTCCGGGAAAACTCCTGACCGTTGTCCACTGAAGACAGTTTATTAGGCTAGATTTCATTTAGAGGTCTTGAAGTGTAAAGGTGGCTGAATACAAAAGGGGAAATATTTTCAGAATATTTCTAATGAACAAACTTTAACATCATTTCTGAATTTTCTCTCTTCACTTAACTATAATTTATTAGTGTTGGTTTGTTGTATTGGGATAGAATATATTTCTCTGAGCTTGTGGTCTAAATTTGAACCTGATCTAGGCTTATTAATACCTTTTTATTCGTCATTGTTTATTTTTTTATAAATCCAGGATAACTGCAAACCATGGAAATTTTGACAGAAGTTTCCAGAACTGGTTCTTCATTTGAAGATTGTTTTTTTTTTTTTTAAATTGAAACCCTGAAGAGTATTAATGGAAAAAAGTAGTAAATAGACTTTGATACGGGATTTTTTTTTTTTAACTGGGGCTATTTGATCTGAACCGCATCTCTGTGGAAAATGTTGTATATTTAAATCTGATATCTTTAGCCTCTTAAATTTGCCCGGGCTCTTTGGTTCCATCTTCAGGTTTGTTGGCCACTTCAAGTCTCGCAAAGAAAGGGAGGTAGAGTTTGGCTCCAAAGCTCTGAAGTTCACTAATGTGTACATCAAAAACTTTGGAGAGGACTTTACTGATGAGAAACTCAAGGAAGTTTTTTCTACCTTTGGTGAGAAAATGTTTTTCCTGTTAATGACGGTTGATGCGCTGTCAAAGCTGTTTTTCTTGTTTTTCCTTACTGACCTGTTTGCCCTCAGGGAGGACCCTTAGTGTGCGGGTGATGAAGGATGAGAAGGGCCGTTCCAGAGGATTTGGGTTTGTCAACTATTCTCACCATGAGGATGCTCAGAAGGTAACAAATGCCAGTTGATGGTTTTATGATACTTTAATTTATGGTTTTAAATGTGCTTTTGAACTATTTGCTGTTCATATTATTAGTCTCTGTTCATTTTTTTCATGTCCAAATTGATTATAGGCTTTGAATTGAAGTTTAATATTATCTTAGAAGTGAAAGTAGTGACAAGGATCCAATGGATTAGGGTAGAAATCTTCCACAGAAAACGGCTCTTGATGAAGAGGCAGCACTATCATGATCGATGCTGAGCAATGACTGGACTATAATTCAGTATTGTATATAATTTTAATAACTGCGGAATGACTTTTAAGAACATTTACCATATTGTTGGGGATTATGGTTAGGGTGTTGCCAACTGTTTGCATTGATTTAAGCCTAATTTAAGCCTTTCAAATGTGATCAAATGAATACAGAATAAAGTTCCAGCTAAAATTATTCTCATCTGTCAGATTCGGTTTGATTTTAGAATAGAAAATCCCTTTATTGTCCCACAATGGGGAAATTCTGGTGTTTACAGCAGCAAAAGATTATAGAAAAAATGCACACACAAATATGGACTTTATGAAACCTTTGATTCAAGACGTATATTGAGGAAACGGATACACTTTTATATATAAGGAGTTATAAATAGTATATTTACAAACTGAACCGCAGAAAATTCATTCAGCCTGTTGCCATGGAACAGTATATTACTGGACACTTGATTGATGCTTCTGCTACAGCATGCATGTGCTGTATAGCATTGCAACTTTTGCAATACCAGGGAGGTAATGCTTAAGAATACTCAGCGGACTCTAGTGGACAATAGTAATGTTACAACACTGATAGAAATTCGCACCAGACAGACATTATCAAGTAGCGGATGAAACAAATTCTAATCTAATAAGTAATCAATACTTAATCCTAAATTCATTAATTGTTTATGTCCCCAATTCTCAATCCTGCACTCAATGCCCTATCGTTTGCAAAAAGCTTTTTCAACATTGTTGGAAAAGTAGAAAAATAAGAGACTTACTTGGGTGCTCACACTCTTTGACATGATCCCACAGTTGTTTGTGAGAACAAAGCATAAAGTCTGAAGGAATTGTCTGGAAACGTACACGGAAAAAATTTGCTTATTTGAGTGTTCATTCATTCCTAAATGGAAATGTTTACAAATGCCTGGACTCTTCCTAGAGCTGGCTGCTTGTCTAAATTGAGCTATCAGGGGAGAAGGGCCTTAGTCCAGGAGGTGACCAAAAAACCCTTGGTAACTCTATCAAAGCTTCAGCGTTTTTCTATGGAAAGAGGAGAAACTTTCAGAAGGACAGTCACTCTGCTCTTCTGTCCGAATAATGCAAGCAGTGAGGAAGGAGATGTGGAAAGGAAGCAGGAGGCTTGGTGCTCAGAGGCCATATGGATTCACACAATACTGTGCAGGACAAGAAGTATGGGCACAGCCTATCTGAAGTAATTTATCTTCACATGTTCAGTGTGTGACGCCTGAAAAATATATAAACCTACATGTTTTGGTTGTGTAATAGAGCTTCAGCTGTTTGCTGTGTGTGTGTAAGTTGTTTTTTTTAAGGTCTTTTTCAGAAGGCTGTAGTCCCAATTCTATTATCATCCATGTGTGTTTCCAGTTCATAATGTTAAAGCCTGACTGTAGAATCTGCTCTGACCCTTCCTTTATTAGCAGCAGTGTTGTTTCTCCAGTCCAGTTTATTGTTTTGCCATCTTGTAAACCAAAGATCCCTAAATTAAGTTTATAACAAAATATGTTCTTTTTTTTTCCTGGTTTGTTCAAAATAAAAGTTTTTGTCAAGCACAGCTGATAAAGGGGGAACCCAACTCTCTGCTCCCCGTCTATAGTTACCTGGATTGAGAATCTATGCGTGATTAGAGCAAGTTTCCACTAGAAGCTTTTATCCAGAACCTTTTAGCCGCTGAGAGCTGGGTCAGGTTCTCGTTTGTCTGCCTATTTATGACATGTTTTAAGTTTAGTGTAACAGATACACTGACATCATGAATGCTTTTGCGGTTTATTACTTAACACTAGCAAAAGCTATGACAGCAAAACAGGGATAGATATAACAAAAAAAAACATGAAAACAGTTGCTTAAATGAAGCATAGTGAAGTGAAGCAGTCAAACTGCAGCCCCACCTTGACTCTCATCAGTGAGACAGGTGGGTGCACACCTTTACACTTCGTGATGCACTCCATGTTGATCTCCACTTCTGCAACAAACACTCATAACCAAGCACACCTTGCACCACCTTTCTATTTTGGTTCATTCACAAAGTCCAGTCCAAAATAAATCTTCAAATTATAAAATTTTTATCATTAGTGATCTGTGAAAACAATAACTGTCTGAATCATAATTCTGTTTTGTAATCGATTAAAATGGAAACTGATACCAGGAAAATGCTGGTAATATTGAGGAATCTAGCAGTAGGCCTTCTGATATGCCTTGCAATAAATTAACTATACGTGCAAATGTCTTTCTGCTTTGGGTTCATAGCAAACATCTATTCCAGAAAATGAGTACTCCATTAAGACAATAACTTTATTGCCTTTTAAAGATTACTGCTGTCCATGCTTGTTTCTCAGGCTGTGGATGAAATGAATGGAAAGGAGATAAATGGGAAGACCATCTATGTAGGAAGGGCTCAGAAGCGTTTGGAGCGTCAAGGGGAGCTGAAGCGCAAGTTTGACCAGATCAAACAGGACCGCATCCAACGCTATCAGGTGCAGCCGTCTTTTACTGACATGTGGACATAGTCACACCTTATTATAAAACCATATTTCAACCAAATGTTTTATTGCTACCCTTATGTAAGCAGATTACTGGTCAGAGTTTGTCATAACATAGAATGCCAAATACGTTTAATGTGATTAATGAAATTAATCTGGCACTGTGACGACTTAGGGGGTGAATCTATATGTGAAGAACTTGGATGATAGCATCAATGATGAGAGGCTCCGGAAGGAATTTTCTCCTTACGGCACAATCACCAGTGCTAAGGTAAAGTTTGTACATGGTGGCAGTTCAGCGTGTTTTCATTTCCCATTCTCTGAACTTCAGCTCCTTTTTGTTTTGGCTGCAGGTGATGACTGACGGTGGCCAGAGCAAAGGCTTCGGCTTTGTCTGCTTCTCTTCCCCAGAGGAAGCAACGAAAGCAGTGACCGAAATGAATGGGAGAATAGTTGCCACCAAGCCGCTGTATGTTGCTTTGGCACAGAGGAGGGAAGAGCGTAAAGCCATTCTAACTAACAAGTACATGCAGAGGCTCGCTACGCTGAGAACCATGAGCAGTCCCATCATTGATTCTTATCACCAGTCTGGATACTACATGACCATACCTCAGGTAGGAACATTTGACCTGCAACACTGGATTAATATTTTAAGGAAAACATGACTGAATAGTCGTGATATTTCCTATTCGGGTTTAAAATGTTGTTCTACTTAATTTGTTTTGCATAGGACTTTTCCCTGGCGTTAGAGCTACCAGAGGCTTGGTTAAAAAATCTGGCATTGGAGCAGTAAATTTGAATATTATTTTTTTTTTTAAATCAGTTCTAGTGTCGCCAAACTTTGCATTCCATCGATCTAAACTTTTTTTTTTTTCTGTTTAACCCAGTTTATACTCCCAGAGGGAATAATCCAGCGGTTAATTTGCTTTCTGTGCATTTAATATGGACCTTTATCTTGCAGCCTCCCACTCGTTCTTTCTACAACCACAATGCTGTCAGCAATCTGAGACCAGTCCCTCGTTGGACAGGACAGCCGCCCAGACCCCAGGGTGAATTTATCATTCCTCGGTTTGATGGAAACACTTCTCTTTATTTTATAAAGCTAGTAGGTAAATTAATACCTTTATCCTTCCAGGACATTACCCGCCTCAGTATGTAGGGAATCCCCCTCCACCACCGCGTCGCAGTTCACCAACAATTACTACAGTCCGGCAGGCTTCAACCCAGGCTCCACGAGTCGTAAACTCCACACAAAAGACAAGTACCTAGATTATATTATATCAGTCTTTTTCTAGAGGGTGCAACTTAAAAATATGTTCCTGTTTGACACATTTGTGCTCCTTTAGACAACATAGGGACTCAGACTGGAGGAGTTCCCAGAGGAAGTCAGTACAAGTATTCATCTGGAGTGAGGAACCCTCTTCATGTTGCTAATGTTCCTGCTAACATGACGAGACCCCAGGTACCTCTGTCAGGCCTCTTTTCTGCAACCTGTACAAGCCAGCTGAGAAACTAAATTAAATATTTTAGGGGAAAGTACAACTGCATCATTTTTCAGAGGTGTGTGCACCTGTAAGGCTTTTAAATTACATGGGATTATTTCTACTAAGTAGAAAGAAAAGTATCATAGGCTACGTTCACATTGCAGCCTGAAGTGACCCAAATCCAATTTTTTGGCCCATATGCGACCTGGATCTGATCTTTTCATGGCTGTCTGAACAACACAGATCCTATTTATTTATTTCTTTTTTTCCAATGCGACCCAGGCCGATATGAATCTGATCTTTTCAAATGTGTCCTGTGTCTGAACGGCCAGGTCGGATTCATCCCACCTGAACGTCACTATTCTGGGTCGGCAAGAAAAACAAAAACCATGGCGGACGATGATGTGGAGAGCAGTATTTATGTTCAACCATCTTGAAAAGATTGTGTTTTTATGGTTGGGGAAAGGTCGCTAGATGCGCTCGGGCACGACCATCCATGTTTACTTCCGTAAACACAGAGCATGCTGACCTGTGATGTCATTGCGTCTTCTACTGCACATGTGCGACACTTGCGTTGTAGGACTGCAGTTCACACAGAGATCACATCACAACGCAAAAAAAAGGCCTGCATCGTGAACATAGCCATAAAATGGGGAGAATAACACATTAAAATGAATAAATTGCAATAAAATTGAAATATCAGATTAGCAAATTATTAACAGTATGTGAACAAGATCGATGAGTGGCTAATTGAACAGATCATGGTTGGGTTAACTTTGGAAATTATTATGTGAGGGAAATGATTATAACTCTTTTAACAACTTCATAGGGCATGCAGACTTTTTTTTATCTACTTTAAGTTGTGAATATTATAAGGACTCCATGGGGCGGCAGTTTAGAAAAAGGAATGAAGCTGTGAGTTTGTTTTTGTTTTGTTCCCAGGTTGTTCCTGCGCCTGCAGTAGATCAGCTAGTTCATATTCCAGGCTCGGAGCCACTCACTGCTTCCATGCTGGCTGCAGCTCCCCTCATGGATCAGAAACAACTCCTTGGTCGGCCATTTCTCATTTTGGCTTTCGTTTTAGCCATCTGTTTGCTTTTGTTTTCATACCTTCTCCTCTCTTGTGGCACACAGGGGAGCGTCTGTATCCTCTGATTCACGCGCTTCACCCAAACCTGGCAGGAAAGATCACAGGGATGCTGCTAGAGATCGACAACTCAGAGCTGCTGCACATGCTGGAGTCACCGGAGTCCCTGAACTCTAAGGCATGTTGAATTCACAGACTTTCCACGTATTCATTAAGATGACATTTAGACACTGAGGCGTGAGGTTATGGAATAAATATTACCCTCAGCATCTGTTTTCATATCACTGGTTAAGTAATGTATAGAACTATCAAATTACTATAAATAAATTTTATTATAAAACTAGCAATAACCTGGTTCTAAAAGGAGTAAGTTCATGTGGGACATAGTGGAACAAAAAATGTTTTTTTTTTTTGTTTTTTTTTTGTATGGAAACTTGATAAAATGAATGTTAATAAAGAAAATCACAACTTCTGTACTGACTTTTTATTTATCCCCAAGATGTTCTTCCTTGTTTTTTGTCTTTCAGGTGGAAGAGGCGATCGCTGTTCTGCAAGCTCACCAGGCAAAAGATTGTTCTCCAAAAAAGTGAAATAATTTAAGGTCAGCATTAGATTTAAGGGGGACTTGCTTGATTTGTTGTTTGAGGGGGGGTGAAAGCGATTTTTCTAGGGGATGTAAATATTGGGTCATTAAAAATATTTAGAAAACCTATATTTAATTTGATTGGAAGTGCTTAAAATGTAAATACAGTTTAGGTTTAGGCTGAATTAGCTACTGATACTGCTCAATCAGATGTTTCAGCTTTAAATATGAATAATCTTAAGATCAAGATAAATATGTGGTCATAATACATCCAAGTTTATTTTAGTTGATTGGATATACCCATTTAAATGATTATTTACCAGTAAAGAGCCTGTTTGTTTAAGCCCTGTTTTTTTTTTTTTTTTACCAGAAAGATTACCTGGGAGGTCTAACTGTGTATTTGTTTTTTCAGGTGTGAACGTTGTTTTGGAGGAATGGAAAAGTTATCAGTGATTTTTGGTGAAAAAAAAAAAAAAAAAGGAAAAAGCAAAAATATGATTAGAATAAGAGTGAAAATGTTCTGAAGTTAAAGCTATTTTGTTGTTGCAGTGCCTTTTGTTAGAATATAAATTTACAGAATATGCATTACACCTGTGTTGTGTCATTTATTCAAAATAAAACAGAATTAGGCTGTGCTATTGCATTACGGAATTCAGTAATGGTTAACATGTGAGGAAATCTGGGGATGGATCAGATATTTAGTGCTTCATCTTTCAGTATTCAAGCTTCATCACACATCAATATATTCTAATTGTTTTTGATCAGAAATATGGATACTTATTGATTAATGAATTGATCTAAACTTAATAGGTGACTATTTTCTTAAAAAAATTAGTTTTCTTTTGTATCAAGAGGACCTTTGCGTAACTTGATGGGCTACGCATTTTTTATTCTGAATTTTAAAAAGTGTTATATCATTATATATGAAGAATTGTGTCAAAGCACACACTGAATAAACAAAACATGTCTTCCACATTATCAAAGGCACACTGTGGACTTAGTGACCTAAAGTGACCCTATGATTTATTTTTAAATGTTTCCTCAGGCCTATATATAGCGCTTGACACCATCAATGCTACAAGCAGGGCTTCCCCTCCTGAAATACCGACTATGTAAGTTGTTAGAAGACATGTCATCATTGGTCGGGTCATTCGACCTGGATTAACATCATTTTATGGCTCCAGGCTCTTATTTCGTCATGGAGCACTATTTTTTCACCTTCTGGGCTACTGGTCACGGCTGAGGCAAGGAAAAATGTTAAACCTGCGAAAGGCTTAAAAGAGAAAACGTGAAAGGGATTGTGTGCGAGGAAGAACTAGGGTCGATCTCGGAAAGGAGTTTATTCGTTGGCGAAGGCTTAAAGAAGCCAGTTGTAACACAGATTCTCTTCTTAACTTTATTAGGGTGGTAAGATATCACTTGGCACTAGGAATACCGTCATATCTTTATTATCAATGTGTGTTAGAAGAAACATGGGCATGGGTTTAGCGTCCCTAATGGCCAAACGTTACATGGTTTACCTTTTAAATTGGACATAAGTTAAAGGTATACAGGAGGATTTTCGGGAATTTTTGAAAAGATGCCCTCTCCATTTAAAAGGAAAAAAAAATGCACATGCGCAACCCTGTACCTGCTCCCGAGAGGGAATGCTTATTAAATATGCAAGAGCATGCACAAGCTCATTTCTCCTTGTGCACGCTATATTTAAAAGAAGTTGTCTGCATCGCTCATACAAGCTTACTTTCCAAAAGAAAGCTGGAAAAAGATCCTCCACTCTACCTTTAATAAAGCAGGACCCTACAAGGGTAATAAAGGATAAACAAGGTATGTGAAACCCATTTGATTTTCAATGTTTAGATACAAAACGATGAAGAGACAGGATGTCAGGCTGACATGCTGCCAGACTGTCACTTTGTTCCAGTGAGGCGGATGGTAGTTGTGATAAAATTGTTTTCAGTGTAACCCAGCATTCAGTGCTGGGAGGCTTTTTGCTGTTAGCAGGCGATTAAACTGATGGTTCTGGTTGCTGTCGGAGCAACTTGGCTCTAAGAAGTCCATTAACAAAAAAAAAAACCTTCCTTTCCACCGTGCTTATTGCCTGCATGTCTTTTTCTATCATGTTACAAATGTTTTGCAAAATGCCCTCCACGCTCCCATCATCACATCCTCGCTTTCCAAACACAGCAGTTATGCTGCTTCACGATTACTACAGTTACTCCCAAGTTGATTATTTTGTTTACATCCTTACTTGGAGCTAATGAAACTTAATTATTTTTTCAATGCACCCATGTCAACCTACTCAGAAATGTTTCGATTTACTGTACAGAATGTGAACTCAATACTTGTTTTCCATGAATTCAATGTAAACTTTGGGATTATCTGTTAGGCGCTACATAAAGTGCTTTACAGAGAATACCAAATAAAGGTAATTATGGAGGTGACATGCTAGATCTCAGGAGGACACGGTTCCTCACATGAGGTGTGGGTGATTGTTACTTTGGACACTGTTAACCAATTAGTCCAGTGCCTTTCTGTTTAGCTTGGTTAAGATTGTGTGATGGATTATCTTAAAACAGGCATGACAATAGTTGCCCATAATTTACTTCATGGCAGGTTGTTCAATTTGCTTTCTACCTGCTTAGTAATATTTGGATAGAATGAAACTAAAGCAGCTCATTGACAGTTTTCTGGTTTGCTTTTTTCTGCAGTAAGTAAAGTGGTTGTTGGGTAATATACGATTCCATGGAAAAAGTTGTATAATTAATTTTAGCTTATATAAAATGTGTTGCCTAAATTGCCTGTGTGCAACAATTAAATATTTCAGTGTATGCCCGGTTTAAACTGTAGACTGTGAGAAATATGTGAATGTTAGTTTTTCACAACACTTTATTTGATCAGTTTCCCACAGACCTAGTCAGACTCGGTAACCTGTCAACAACCGCAGCAAATTGCTGAATCTAAGTACTAAAATGACAAACATGAGCTCTCAGACCATTATAAAGACTTTAATCACAAATTGAATCTGGCATGACAAACTCAAATGGGGACAAAACAAGAATGGCGAGGTTTGCCAGATTTATTGGAAGCCTTCATACAAAAGAAATCATGGCTGTATAAAGTTACAAAGGATTACCCTTGACATCAATATACTTTTCAGTATTTTAGGCGTAATAGTTTCTGTAACTTCCAAGATATTGAATCAAAAACAGCTGATTTTAACAAGCAGATAAGACAATTTAAAAAATTTACAGACCAATTGATACCTGCAGATTACTTTTCAGTGGTAATTTACAACTAAATCTGAAAAGCAACTGAAGGGGAGGGTTAAAAAAAAAAAAAATTAATGTGAGGTAACTGATACACAGCCAACTAAATTCCATTGCATCTTTGCTTCAATGAGATTTTCATGAAATGCAAACAAACGTATTTACAGCAACTCTCAGAAGCACGTCTCAGACTATCGACGTGAAGGCATTAGAAGCTGCTTCGCCGTTACAGAGTCTGGGAAAAGGTTGTGGTAGGTCGGTAGAGGAACATAAGCAGCCGTTATCATTTTGCCTGGAAAGGAAATGAACAAAAAGTTATCATTTATAGCGTCAACTTTCTTTTCACTGACGTAACAGATGCTTGACATACCTGCAAACCAGCGTCCATGAAGTGCATTGACTGTCGCCATTGCTGCCGGTATTGAGGGACACTTCACATACACATTACCCTGTATGCAAGAAGAAAAAAAAATGCTTAAAACGTGAAAAATAACTTCAGTCTGATCTTTGATATAGAACGACAGTATTTCAGGCAAGCAGATGTAAAGAATGCAAGAGGATGAAACTGACCTGAGGTGAGTTCCTGTCAACATAAATGTGAACAACTCCCCCGTGCTTGTTGCACTCATCAATAACATCATCTTGGATTTCTGAGGCCCAGTTAGGATCATTCTCTCTAAGGAAAAAAAAAATAAATGCACAAGAAATATTTAGCATAAAAAAAAAACCAATTCATATCATCCCAAGTAGATGTTTTAATCCAACATAATTATCTAAAGTTCCTTTAGCACCAAACAACTTATTCCTGTTACCTTGTTATTCTTTACTAGTGAAAATCTTACCAAGTGTCCCTTACATACAATTAAGACAGACTGGACCGATCCTTATAGGAGGAAAGTTGATAAGATATGTGAAATGATTTAAATCTTACGCTTGTGGGTTAAACAGGTTGGAGAGCTGAAGGCAGTGTGTGGCTAGCGGCTGTGAGGGGAGGTTCAGGGCTTGGCTCGGTGCAGGAATGGAAACTGTAGAAGGAATACAGATATGTTACTGATGTTTTGCAGGAGAGTATGACAGGGACCCTTCTATTATCTAGCCTCTCACCTGCTGGGGTAGGTATGCCCCCAAAAGGTATGGATCCAGTCATCTGCAGAGCCTGCTGAGCAGCAGGAGGAATTTTCAGGCCGGTTCCTGTTGAAGAGGAAAAATTTCAATGTTATAATGGAAATTATGCCAAAAAAATGCCGCTGAGGTTGTACCCCCCCCACACAAAGTTAGAGTTGTTAAAGTTGCATTTAAAACTGACCTTCTGCAAGTCTAGCCATGAGCTGCAAACGTCCTGTTGTGCCCAGGTCGATACCAGTCCTTTCCAGTTCATCATTGTCCAGGAAAGAGCTGGCTGTAGAGGAATCTGAGCGCTCTGTGACGTGTCCCACCTTCATTGGACGACCTGCCAGTTCAAATCCATTGAGCTGCTCCAAGGCCTTCTTTGCGCATTCTGCATCTGCAAACTTTAGAGAACCAAAAAAGTAAAATTCTGATTCCTGGCAGAGAGCATCGGTTGTAGCAAATGGAAAAGTTTTAGTTACCGATATGAAGCCGTATCCTTTAGATCTCCCAGTCTCACTGTCCATCATGAGCTGGATTCCTTCAATCTATGAAAACAAATAACAATTTAATAATATAAAAAGAGTTTAATAAATAAAAGCTTCAGTAAACGTGAACCGTATTTCCAACCTTTCCAAAGGGCTCAAAGATCCCTCGGAGCATTTCTTCTGTTATGTTAAAATGAAGCGAACCCACATACAGCCTCATTGGACCCGCGCTGCCCTTCTGTAGGTTATTGGCTGCAGCAGCTGCCCTATTTTTCTCCGCCTGGGGAAAAAAAATTTATAAGGCTTAATTAATCTGAGAAAACATGAACACATACGTTTTCATAAAAATGAAAACACCAAGTCACAGTAGTAAAAAGTTATGGTTTAACTCTTCTTAGCAAAGTTTTACAGTCATTTCAATCAGAGAAACTGATTAGTGTTTGGCAAGGTTAGCTGCACTGACCTGCGAAGCCTGGACGATGATGGGCACACCCAAAAGCCTCTGGCCAGTTAGTCCAATTGCCAGTGGTACAGAGGATGACTCCACGAACTCTATGTATGCAATGCCCTTCGACCTCCGAGAGTTTCTATCAGAAATTATTCGTACATCTCTGACCTACAGATAAGTGACAAAAACAAAATAAAAACTTCAGATAATTTCCCACTGGAAACGGGACAGTCAGAATTTACTCAGCAAAGCCGACCTTTCCAACCGCAGAGAAGAAATCCTCCAGATCACGAGCCCTGATTCTTGCTGCAAGCTGCATGCAGAAAACTGTACGGGCATCCCTCTCCTCTGGTGTTAGATTGTCAATCGGTTGCCTTAATAGAAAACATTTTTTTTTTATTGAACTTGACATATAACAAGTAATAATTGTACATTTGAGTGGCCTGTACTTGTATCATACATGTAAATTGGTATCAAAGCCACAATATGTTTTTAAGTATTAGTTTTAAAGGATTAAACATGAAATCTATGAAATGCTAATGAATTCTACACCAAGCACAAAATACTGAAATGTCATTTTAATCTTACCTAACAGGACTCTTTTCTTTCTTGAAGGGACTTCGACTTTTGGAGCGCTTCCGGCTATATATATAAAAAAATAACATATTTAAAGAGGTCACCCATGAAACCACACCTTTCTAACCCCTGTTTTTAAATGCATGCACAATTACCAAAGTACCAAGAGAAGAGACACCACTTAATGCCTGTACCAAATGTGTAAATTTTTGACCTCGTAAATATGCAATATTGAAAGTTGCTTACATGGGGCTTTTGCGTGCTTTATACCGCCCAGCGCGATCTCTGCTTCTGGAGCTGCTACGATGGCGCTCCTTGCTGCGGCTGCGTTTTTTATCTCTGCTCCTGCTCCTTTTCTTGCTCTTCTTCCTGTCTTTGCTCCTGCTACGACTTTTCTTCTTCCTTGAGCCTGGACTACGGCTCCTGCTTCGACTCCTTCTCTTCCTGTGACAAATAAAAAGCAGGGAAGGAAATTTGTTAAATCGCTACAGTTAAGAATGATTTGGGGGCAAAACTAGTTAAATACTTCATTTGGAAGACACATTCTGAGAGTTGTTCTGGTAATAACATATCACAATTAACAGTTTAAGATGAATGTATGTAAAAAAACAACAAAACAACTTACTTCTTGCCATGTTCATCGTGTCCATTTGCATGATAGGACTTGTTCTCATCCTAAGCAAGGTTTATAGAAGAACATCATGAGGACGTAGATGAAACATTTCAAGTCGTCAAGGTAAAGGGGGTTGGGGGTGAGACAAGAGAAAATGCAAAAATATGTTCAATTAATAATAATTCATACTTTCTAAAGTCAACTCTGGACACTTCTTCCACCACCCCAATACCTTCCCTCCCCTCCTCACTATAAGCCTGTTCAATACTTAATGCTACAATGAAAAGTTAAGGGATGTCCAACACATTAGCAGAGTTCAGGAAGCTTTGATAACTGTCAGGTCCTCTCCACCACCCCCCCTCCCCCCTCTAACAGGTCGTACCAATGCCACTATTTGTGCCTAAACACGTGACCACGCATGGCCCATGGCCACTAAAAGAGATCCTGTGAGGTTGGTGTCAGTCCAGTGATCTTCACCCATTTTCGTTCTTGGACTGTAAGAGCTCGATGCCACCTCTGTCACACATCTTGCCCTGAAGCAAACAGGGATTCACACTTCTTAGTAATACTGACGCCCAAAAAAAAAAAAAAAAAAGATAAAAAAAGCCACCTTTAACACTAATCATCTGTAGATTGCATTAATATTTACATGTGTTTGTCTTAATAAAAAATACAGAAAAGACAAGATTTTCTCAAACATCATTTATGCTAGATATGTTGTATCTTACAGTCATTTCACTAAAATGTCAAAATGTAATGTTTTGTGTAGCATGCAATTAAATTAAGATGTTGAAAGAGGCAGTATTCATATTTATGGGAAAATATTCAAAACTGACCAGAAAAAACTGGCAATAAAAAGTACAATGCATACTTCCTAGTGCAGAAAAATATCAAATATTCGAGGACGTGCATATAAGAGAAAAAAAATATATACATATTCGCCAGAGAGTTCATGTATAAAAAAATAAGATAGTTATACATTTAAATAAGTCCATTTTTTTTTTTTTTTTTTGCAGCTGGCATCATTACTGTAAGGATTAAACATGTAAAACCATCAAGCCAACTGTAAATCTGAATACTGCCTCCTTTGCTGGACAGGTAAAGATGGGCTCATCAACCACTGGCATTCACCTTGTTGCAACCGAATTGGGACTGGATGGTTCTAGGTTGAATCTCTTTTAGTCCTAAGGTGAACCACAGTACATCAGTATATGCGCAATAACTACCTTCCTTTTTTTTCACAGTTCACAGTGGAATCAAAGATGAATTCATGGGAGTAGAGGTGAGATATCATTAGGGAAGTCTATAAAGAGAGATAGATGTGGATTTATTTATATTTCTGTATTGCGTTTTTTGTTTAAATAACTCAAGTCACCAGACACAACATTCAAGTGAACTTCTTCATAACACAATTTAAGATCTAAGCAATGCAAAGACAATAACAGTTTACAGGCCCCGTTCGTCCAACTCTCAACTCACCTTTCGGTATGGAGCTTCCAGCATGGCCTCGACGTCAAAATCATCCGCCATTTCGATCCTGCACATCAGGAAAAAGAAAAACAAAACACAGTCATTCCTGTAACAGAAAAATAAAGAACACAGACAGAGAAAACATGAATTTCGGAGTAATACGATACAGCACGTTGGGCGGTCCTATCGTGTGCCATCGCGCATTTGATTTAATATTTAACATTTTATTACAATTATTTACACACATAAACCCAATTTTGAACTTAATGATGTAAAAAGAAAATAAAAGTATGCGGGTATATTTAAAGACATGATCAAAGCCACGTTCAGGTCTACGTCGCTACATAGCTAATGCTAATATTACTTAACGTCCGCTTCGATTTTAACCGAACTTTTTACGCTACAACTTCTATAAAATGGCCAACATGATCAAAACAAACAAAAACAGAAACATGTTTAAAAAGTTATTAAAATACCCGGTAAATAAATCACGGATAAAAGGCCGCAAAAATGTTGTCTGGGTGGATGAGGCAGACGTTTAGCTCTGGGTGCCAAAATGGCCACTCTGACTCAGAGCGTTTCCGCGGCACACAGCTGAATGTGGCGAACAATGACGTTACCGTCTGAAATGGAGGATATGCTGTGCCAAAGTCTGAATATCACGGTTAATATGCTGCAGGTGGGATTCGCGTCGACGATTCTTTCCTTCCTCGATACAAAAGGCTACAGTTAACTTAGACTTTTGGAAGTTATGTAACCTGCGCTTTTTCCAGCCGAGCTATTAAAAGCGAATCGAGAGGCAGGCCGTGGTTCTTCGGTCTTCGTCCGTCTCCTTCTTCTTCTTCTTCTTCGTCGTCTTCTTCTTCGTCGAATGCTGTGGAGGAAAAAAAAAAAAAAACGACTACTGTCACCTACTGGTCTAAAGTAATACTTCATTCACTTTGGAGATTTTTTTCCCCAGTAAAATATTACGGAGACGTTGCAGTATTTTGACAAAGAAATTCGATAAAACATATTTAGTACAATACAATTTCGGACCTAATTACCAGAGAAGTATAGAGGACCAACTCTGCCATATCTAAAAATAAATACAGAAATAAATAAATGCTCAATAAATAAATAAGCAATCAATTAATTCCCCCCCAAAAATACAATAGACAAATAAATGTAGATAGAAATTAAATTATACAGTGAGACATAAATGTATATATCTCTTTCTGGTTTAGTCTGATGCCATATTTAAATAACACTAATGTGTTTTGTTTTTCGTGACATGTGGTTTTTTTTTCCGTTTGCTAAACAACAATTTGCTTTTCTTCAATTGATCTTTTTATAGGTGTAGTTGTATGTTATTTATTTATTTTCCCACTGACACACCTAAATTTCATCTAGTATACCTGATTAGTATGTGGTCAAAAGTGAAATTAAGAACCCATTATTATTTAGGTATGTTACTATATAGTTTCAAGACAATACCTTTGTTGCTGTTTTTTTTTTATTTTTTTTTTTAGATAAACAATACAGTCCATTAGAAACACATACTTTATGTCAAAATGGCACACAACTTGTCTGATAGACCAGCATTGCAAAACAGTGAAATCTACGGAACAATATACATGTGTTCTGATGGATGAAAACAAAATGAAAATCTTCTCCTGACATCACAATGTTTCTTCTCTTCAGAGTGAAGAAGGGCAGCTTTTCAGAGACTATTGGAGGATTGGAGCTAAAAAACTGGGCAGTAATGGAATAATTCATATTCCAGGCTGCAGTAGACCTGGGTCTAGGATCGTGGTTCAGCTGGGATAATTGGCCAACAATTAAGGCCTAAATTAAAGAAAAACAAACACAGGGATTAATTTTGTTGCATATTCCTGTTTTAAAATAACCAATTCACATGTGTCAATAATTAAACAATGTTTGTTCACAGATGATCTGTATAGCTTGAGTTATTACAAGGAATAGGAAATTTTCTCTTCATGTATTTTTTATGTGCAAAGTTAGCAAAAATATTTTCAAAAATACTAACTTCGGTAATTGCAGCTAAATGCGGCTCTACAAAGTGTCTCTTTAAACACATTTCATATTGTTTTTTACAAATAATAATAACAATAATAATCATATATCATTTTTTTCCACTTCCCAATGATGTACTACTTTGTGATAGTTAGTCACTTAAAATACCAATAAAAGTTTCCAGCTGTTAACAGCTAAAGTTGAACTGGTATGAATGCTTTTGCAAAACATTTTTGACTATTTCTTAATAATTACATTTCATATAACATTTTACCTCTCAACAAAGATTATGATTTTTATCAAAAGTGTTGATACAACACTAGTAAAGCATGTTACATTGGTTTGAGCCACTTAATGCGAAAAGTATCTGAATTTTAATGCAGAATTCATACAAACAAGTTACCTTCTTCTATAATTATCATGTGGGATGCCAAGATGTGTGGTTCACTGGTACACCTATTGGTTTTAGCTCTTAGTACTTGAGTTTAGATATATTTTCTATGTTTACTACATTCCATTTTCTGTTTAAATTTTGTTCACCAGTTCGATAGGAGTGCTGGAATATGCCCATGCGTAGAGTTAAGGTAAATGCGGACAGGTTTTTCATCTTTATTTCTTTTTTTTTTTTTAAAGGAGTGGACACAAGCAGACTGGATTAACAACAACACTAGGCTCCCCACAGATAAATAACAAAATATCAAATATCATTTGATGGGGTTCTAGTTTGTTAAATCTCCTTCTCTTCACTTGACAAATTCTCTTATAATCTGTGCTTCATGCACTCAAATCCAAGCTGTGAAATTTGCTATTGGCTCTGTCATCGTAATCTCCTGATCGTGTTCTCAGCTGCCTTGTTTTATTCATCCTTTTGAAAACATAATCTCAATTTTATTCATGGATATTAAAATCTGAACACAACTAAAATTTAAAATTGTAAAAAAAAAAAAAAAAAAAGATTAAATACTGAATTTAATGTTAAACTAGTAACTGTATTTTGCATGGAAGCTGAAAGTAACCCTTCTATTTTTCCAGAGCATAATAATCAAGCAAAATTGCTAAATGGCATTTAAAAAACATATGTTAGGGATTATTACAGTTTAATGGATATATAACATTTATTTAACAGTAAGTGATATACCACACACAGCTTCAATCAGTTTAAAAGACAAAGTTAGGCCCATTTGCTTTCCTCATTATTGTCCATTAATTGGATAAAAACTCTTTGGTGTTGCAGAGCTGGAGAATCCTCTGATGTCATGTTGTTGCCATGTTTAAGCGGTGCATTATAATCTGCGGGAACTTCAAAAAAAAGCACATCATCGAAACAGAGGTCATCCGGAGGCGATGCAAGGTAAGGTAGCTTCAACACATAACCTGTCAGGATGCCACCCAGTGCTGATAGTCCTATTGTGGAAAACACAGCTGCAACCTGGAACAGAGCCTGCTCCTGTGCAGTCCTTCCCAAACCCAGTTGTAAACCTGGAACCAGCATCTTTAGCTCTAGCAGCTTGGGGTCTCCCTCCACAGGAGCTCTGTGGGAGAAGATCTCATACAAGCTGGGACCGTAAACCTCCTCGTCAGCCATCAAAATGGCACATATCCCTGCGACACATGAAATGAGTCCTGTAAGTCCGTGCAGGTTGTGTATCCCGCACTGATCCTGGATCCTACAGCGCCTTGCTAAGAATGGGCTGAGGTACTTGTAGCCAAGCATGCAGGCAGTGCAGCCCAACATACCCAGCACATATGCAACCGCAGGTGATATCATCATATCTACAGAAGCCCCGACTGTCACCCCTCCAGCTAGCGTCACGTTCTGAATATCCGCCATGGTGAGCTTTCCGTTTTTATTCAGCATCGCAGACAAAGCGAATGCAGTGAGTGTGGAGGCGCTGAGGCCGATGAAGGTGTGAAGGATGGCCCTGTGCTGGTCGTCACCCTTAAGGGTGAGCGCTGAGTTGAATGATGGCCAGAACACCCAGAGGAACAAGGTGCCCATCACAGACAGGATGTCAGAGTGATAACTAGTGTTCTCCTTAATATGGCCCTCTTTTAAACCAGACCTGTAAAGCACAAATGTGACACCCAGCCCAAAATAACAGGCAAATAGATGAATAAGAATAGATCCTCCCGCATCATTGATCCTCAGATACTTCAGCACCATCCACTCTGTGACTGCAAACACCGGGACCTCCAGCAGAGCCATCACCAGCAGCTGCAGTGGGCTGGTCTTCCCCAGCACGGCTCCAAAAGAGATGAGAACCACTGCACAGGCAAACTCTGCATTTATCAGATTGATCACTCCAAGGTGGATCTTTCCATTGTGGTAGAACTGGAAGTAGCCCTGCACCAGAATGGCCCACTGGATGGCAAAGGTAGCAGTCAGAAAGTTAAAAACCATTCCACCATAGCCATAAAATCGGAAAAATGCCAGCAAGCATCCAAAGCCAAGGAATATCATAACTTGTATATCTGTGAAGATGGGGTAGTCCTTGTAGATGGCGTTGTGCATCGGATTAGTCTGATTGGTCTGAAAACGGGCATCAGCGTGCTCATCATAAGTCACAAAGGCAAAATAAAGGGCAACAAAAATCACCTGGGTTACAAACAGGAAGACGGGTAACTTGATTCGAAGGTTTGTCGACCGCTTCTTCATCTTGTCAACTCTCTGGAACTATTTGCAGCAGCCTCTACTATTCCAGGTTTAAATATTTCTGTTTACATAAGACAGGTCAAAGACCTTGTTTAAAACCTACTCTCACTTAGAAAATAACAGCACTGCTTTTTCAGCCTGAAGAATGGACTTTGTCTGAGTAATAAACAGTTGAGAAAGTCAGCAGTTCTTTAAGCACTTTTTATCTCTAATTTCCAGTTCCAGGCTATATAAGGGGAAGTGAACATGAAACAATTCTGCATCTGAAGAGCAGACTCTTAATTTGCTCATCAAAAAATGATCATTTTGACAAACATTTATAGCAACAGCTGGACATATGCAGTTTTTGTCCCCATTTACAGTATTTGTGATCATTTTCCTCTTTCTAGCTGAGATGTTCATGAGAGCTTATCACTGAGGGGTATTGCGCAATTTACAAGCTCCTGCTTTATTTATGTATTCTTCAAAAGAAACTGGGTTCCTAGAAATTTCTTTTAACGAAGAAGGGTGACCTAGTGTATAGAAATACCATGAATTTTCACGGGTAGATGTGAACTGACTTTTCTGTTGAATGTATAGCTCTCTGTAATCTTCTCCTATTTTTATCATAAGCTGTAATGTTTATGGTTGACAGAGTACTACACAATTCTTAGATCTTAACTAATCATTCATGTTTTATATTTATATCTGAAAAAAGCACATACTTTGAATAACCACATTTTCTTGGTTCTTCAAGTGTTTTTCTAGCTGCATTCCATATTTAAGGACTGAATATTTTGCTTATTCTTAAAAGCCTGTATGATTTCATCAGAGTTATTGTAGTGTAGCTTTGGCTGTATGTTGACGTTATCCTGCTGGTAGAAAGTGAGGTTGAAGCTCCACCTCAGTCTCAAGTTTTCTTCATCTTCTTACACGTCTTCCTAGTGAACAGACTTCTATTTAGCGTCCTCTGTCTTACTAACATTTTTTAATCTTGAAGAAAAGCCTCACCACAGCATAATCCTGCCACTGCTATGAT
Organism: Cyprinodon variegatus; assembly: GCF_000732505.1. Taxonomy (NCBI): domain Eukaryota; kingdom Metazoa; phylum Chordata; class Actinopteri; order Cyprinodontiformes; family Cyprinodontidae; genus Cyprinodon; species Cyprinodon variegatus. The sequence goes on along the minus strand of NW_015151159.1, from coordinate 91,542 downwards.
CTGTCATTATCTGAACAGAGCACATTTATGCACAGGGTTGCAGCGTGGATCGAATATCTTGTGGGATAGTGCAAAAATAATTGGAATTGCTTTATAGCTGAACTGATTTTGGCCGTAAATAACCAATACCTGCCAATTCTCCCCCTAAGCTGTGGCTCTCTGCAGCTACTCCACCTTTAACTGTGAAATCTTGGCTGCTTCTCTGATTAATCTCCCTTTTGCTTGGTTTGCTGGGTGGATAGGGATGTCTTGTAGGTTTGCAGTTGTTTCTTACTATTTCCATTTTTAGGTTATGGATTAACCAATGCTCTGTGAGATGTTTAGATGTAAGGATGTATTTTGATAACATTGCAATGCTTTAAAATATTTGCATAATTTTATCCCTGGCCTATCTTCACTTGCTTGTTCTGCAAACCTCTGGGAATTTCTCCAAATAACACACCAATGGTTTGCTCTATATTTAGATAATTGATGAAGTGGTTGCACTGAAATTTATTTGTGGGTATTAGAATGTCAGGAGCATGTAAAGATATATATTTTTTACATAGAATTAGCTATAATTCAGATTACTTGTTAAGGACAATGCAACATAGTTCATCTCTGCAGGTGAAAAAACAGCAACTGTCTGTAATCTATGCCCTGTATTATGGTATCATGTTACTTAAGTTCATTTCAACCATGTTTTGCTAATTTTCAGATTTGCAAAGAAAAACAATTTGAAAACCAAAAACATTTTTAAAAAATGGTAACGGTAGTGCAATTACCTTAGACAGCAATGAATATCTTCAGTGTAAACATTTTCATATTTTACGGAAAAGTAAAAAACACCAGAGGGCCCAAACTTCCAACTTTTATTAGTTTTTATTTAGATGAATCCATTTTTGCAGACTGTTTTGCAGAATCTGTCAACACTTTTATTTTCACATCTTACCTTCTCATAAATATCAGACCTATTTTGTCTTGTATGTCTTTAGATGCTGTCGTCAGTCAAGTAAATGATAGACTTTCAAACAGCCTGCAAGTAACTGTGACTTCTGCAAACAAGAAACCAGTAACTTTAACCTGCAAATTCAACACCTAGTAGATGCACAAGGTGTGTCACTGCAGCCACTTCTATATACAGTAAAACAAACAGTTCTCTACATAGACATTTATCAATAAAACTATATATAAATGTATCAGGGATGAGGTAAAGTTTTGCAAACTGTATGCAACAGCATCGTAATCAATATGTGTATCTATTGGAAAAAGATAAAAGTAAATAAAGAAAAGCTTAGATAACAGAAGGTGGTGTGGTTATAGAATAAGTGGGGAGAAAGGAGTCAGTTTGTGCTCTCTTCATAAAACATCTTTACAATGATTCCTTCTTCATAAAGATAACCTATACATGTTATTGGGACCAATTCAGGGAACAGTGACAGATAAAAATGCTGATAGAAATATTCCGGCTATGTTTGGCTCCTTATCAAGTTGAAGAGTCCATTTCTGCTTCAGATTTAGTTTTTGTTGTCTGACGCCAGGAGGCAAAGTGAAATTCAAGGTGGATTCTTCTTAATGAGAATTAATCAAATAATAATATAAATGAATAAAAACAAGGAGGATTTTGTGTCTAATAAAATGTGTTTGCTTGGATTATTTATAAGGAAACTAAACTTGAACACCACTGATATTCTGCTATGGACTTTTAATTAAGTAAAACGTTGAGAACCAACCAAGGAGAAGGTTGAAGAGTTTTCACACAAGCATTAAGAAATGCTGATAAACACTGACCTCTAGTGGTGATAGTTAGTTATGGTAAAGTTCTCCAAAGGGAATATTACTGCTTCCCTGCAATTTGATTCAACAGGAAGATTACTAGAACCCTTAGATTTAGAGAAAACATAACAGAAATATCTTTTGTAGCTGCAGCTATGCAAAAATAAACAAATAAACTAATGCAAACAAACTAACACCAGATTTTCACAGGAGAAGTGTTGCCTATTTGGAGAGAACAGACATGGAAGTTTGCTTTTATTGCATCAGAAACACTGTCCTTGTTAATAAAACTATGTTAAAACAGAATACTAGCAAAACATAATCTCCATAAATACAAAAGCTACTTAGCTAAAAAAAAAAGAAAAAAAAAAGAAAAAAGGTAAATAGAAGCCTCAAATAAAAAGTTAAAAAGAATAATAATAAAGACAGATAATTTGTTTTTTACAGAATGAACTATTGGGGAACTTAATTAATTTGAAATTGCTGCTACACAGTGGGGGTGACAAATATTACAACTAAGGATTCCCTTTAAAATTGAAAAAATTCCCCATATGTGGAAGGGATATGATGACAGTATGGTATGCGGATAGGTTAGGCCTTTCTCCTCCACAGTAATCTGATGGTATTTAAGGCCACATTTCATTATAGACAGTTCTCCATGATTTACTATGTTTTAAACCCAATTTAAACTAAAAATCTAAAATAACACAGCTGAATCATGATGAAAACTCTTTTTCCCTTATGAGTTAAATTTATAATTACAGAAATAATTTTGAAATTAAAATAAAGAACCTTACTATCATGGAACACATCATCATTGTGTTTATGAATGTTTCTGCATTTTGCAGATGTTGTGAGGTCGTGAGTGACCTTTGAGCAAAGGAGTTATCTTTGGACAGATGCACAATTCTGCCCGATGTGTCAAAGGCATTGAACCTGATAAATACACCTTGTGAAATCAGCAAACAAAAAAGTCCCAGAAAGTTACATCTATTATTATGTCATTTAAAGTTGTACTTGAAAGTTTACATACCGTATATGTCATTTCTCTGGCTGTATATACCAACAGGTTTATTTGGTGGAGGTTTTTTTTTTCTTTTTACGTTCATGTGAATTTAGTTCATTCGGAAATTGGTGTTTGTTTTGGTTTATGTTAACTAGTCTCTTTTGTGTGCATTTGGTTGATTAATTTATTGTTGTTTGTCAAGTTGTCTGAAATAAATACCTATTAATTCCTTCATTCATTCCTTCATTCATTCAAATAACAGAAGTGATGTAATGCCAGAGCTTCTTGGAAGCGCTGCGGTCTGTTTGAAGTGAGAGATGGCAGGTGATGGTTTGGGGGAGGAGTTTCCTGGAATCACTGACAGAGAGATGAACCCAAAAGTTCTAAAAATAAAAGTATAGAAGCTGATCAAAGCCCTCAGGAGTAGATGGTGATGACCTCTCGCCCTCCTCCACGCACCAGAAGAACCCTGTTCAGACCTTCAGTGAGAACCTCGAGGAACTCCATGTCTGAGAGACAATCAAAGTGAAGGATTCTCACAATAACTGAAATCAACTTAATGTTACTTTGTTCTTTCTTTGCTCAACTTTTTTTGTCTAGAAGAAAATTCAGCAGATTAATACAGAATGCCCGACTAGCTAAGATAAAGGATACAGTTTTCGTCACCCACTCGGTTCTTCGGTGGTCCCGGCATGTTAAGCAGGACAAGTTTTGCCTCTTTGGATTTCTTTGTGATGACCTCATTGAGTCGCATCGCCGTGTGCATACGCCTCACATCCGTCTGGTTCCTAAAATGAGAGAATTTCAGCTCACAGCTAGAAAAGTAGCTTTTCCGCCTCTCCATTCAGGCATCAAATCTGATTAGAACATATTAATACTTACAAGCCCTCCCATTCCCTGCAGCATGAGTTAAAAGAATATAATGTAAGTAAAGTTCTAGCACATGCTGTAAGTAGGTGCATTCATTGGATGGTTACTAGATAAAAAAAAAAAAATCATCTCTAACATATGAGCCAAAGGTGTTACACAGATTATGATTCATGGAAAAAGTAATGATGCTGATTTAGCCTGTCAGGATTTCACAGAGGACTAATTTGGTGAAAACGTTCTCCCACCAAGTGGTAGACAAATGTCTTTTTTCCATCAGTCCCACATGACCTCACTGTAATTAATCTTCATTACAACTGTTTCATTACCAGGAATCGCTTTTTTATGGCCCTGCTGATGAAAATGTTTGATCGTGGCCTGAAAAAGCCTTTTCTGGAAGTGGAAAAACAGCAACGAAAATGTTAGGGTGGAGTAGAGCAGTGATTCCCAACCAGGGGTACATGTACCACTAGTGGTTCGCGAGTGCATTGCAAGGGGTATATGAAAATATCTTATTTATTAGGTAGTAGATAAAATAGGGCTGGGATCTGTTTTGCTTTGTGAGGACCCAACTGAAAAATTAAACAAGCTTTTATCAACCAACATTTATGTTGTTTTTGTTTGACTTCACCTTCAGCTTTGACACACACCAAAACCAAGCAGAAACAGACTGGATGTAGAGAACAGCCTGGGATCAGATGTTTTTCACACTGATCTTTCCGAGCTCATCAAAGCAGCTCAGGTGTCTCGATGAAAACAAAGCAAGACTAATTAAGTCACTCTGACTATAGCTTTGTTGTGCATTTTGTTCCAAATTAATCAAGTTTCAATATTAATATCAGGGAGTTACTCAGAGGAGCTCCAGTTTTATAAATATGGGTTTATATTTTTATTTTAATTTTTATTCATTTTGATTCCTTAATAACTTCAAGACAAAAATATTTATCTTGTTTTTTTTTTTTATTCGAGATGGAAAGCATATAATGCCTTAGAATTAAGTGCTCAAATTGAAAGATGAAGTGAAATAGTTTTTATTTATTATCAGTTATTGTACGTTTAACTTTAGACAATCATCTATACTTTTGACAGAGAGGGGTACTTATGGTATGACAAAATGCACAACAAGGTTACAGAAATAAAAAATGGTTGGGAAACACTGGAGTAGAGACAGGCCAAGTGACGCGTCACAAAAAATAATTATCTAATGCAATACAATAACAAAATATGATGAATAATTACAAAACTGTATTAACTTCTCAGTCAAATCTCTTATCATAAGTCACAACATTTGACTGTTTTCATGACCATTTGTCATGTGCCACCTGATGAGCTGTAATAAGGGTCTTGGTGACTTACGGCTTCATGCCAAGCGGGTCTCTGCATGCCTCTGGTGCTGATTCACTCATCCCTTTCTGTGCACCCTTGCTGTCTCTACAGGTGACAGTCTTTCCTGTAGGTGAGGTGGGGCTTGTAGGGTTGGTGGATGTGGCTTCGTTCTTACTTTTGAAGAGGCGGACCTGTTTTGGATGGGAGTCAGCCTCAGACTGAGAGACAAACAGGTGTAATAAGAGGGTGAAAAAAAGAAAGAGGCACCTGTTAGCGTAGAGAGATCTCTGAAACCTGTGATTAATCAGGAGAAATAATTAAAGGCTGCAGAAAGAACAGCCCCTTGGGGGAAGCAGCTTGTTCTTGGACACAGAGGAGGGAGAAACACAGATGTTTGAAGCTTTTACCTTATCTTCTGGGTTTTCTACCAGACTGGCGCTCTCCTCAGTACTATGCTGGGGCTGCAAGGTTGACATTTTCTTACGACGGATGGATCCACGAGATGAATCAGTAATACTTTGGATCTGCAAAAACAAACAGGAAACACCTATTGGTTCTTGTAAATGGCCTGTGGAGTTATGTTAGGTTCTTCTCCGAAAAGAAGAATTTGAGTGAATATAAACAGACAGCTGGATAAGTGAGGTGCAGAGCAGCTTGATAAATTAGTTTCTTCTGGTCCTGAAACAGTGTTTTGTGATTTACCTCTCTCTCCATCTCATTCTTTGTCAGATGCATCTGTTTGAGGATCTGTGATCTTTGTTCCATAACCAGTGTCTTCTCGTAGGTGTAAGCTGAAATATCACTGTCATGCTTTGAAGAAAAAAAAACAAATATTTTTCTTAATAAATATTATAATGATTTGAGGAGCAGGTTTTATTTAAAGGGTAGTGTCCTTTTTTTTAATTTAAAACAAAAAAAGCATTTTTTGTGTGAATGTGAGTCCAAGTCAAATCTCTCACCATTTCCACCACCTCTACAGCAGCATCAATGCGCAGGTGATAGAGAAAGGTGATGAGGTCTTTCTTCATCTGGATGCTGTTGTCATCCATTTGTGCCACTGTAAAAATGCGCATCTTGCACTTTCTCCACACCTAAGCAAGCAAACGTTAACTTTGAAGGCTTTGTTGCTCCATAAATGCTTTTTTTTGAAACCTCGCTGACATATAATGAACTACTCCGCACAGCAATTTTAGATAATCTAGAATATAAAAAGCGTTACTTCTCACCTTATGCTGACGGAGAAGGAAGGGCAGAAGCATCAACATGCCTCCGTCATGGACAATCCACCACATGTCTATATGACCTTCAGTGAAGCGCTCTCCATTGGATGGATAACTGGAAATATTCTTAGGAACCAAAAGGGCCAAACTAGCTATGGTTGTCTCTCTAACAACCTCTAAAACAGAAAGAGGAAGGAAGATGTTATGATTTGTAACATATTCGTCGACTGAGTCTTCTCAACTAATAACCCTCTAAATAAAGCTAAATTGATGAATTTATATTCTAATAGTGCTTTGTGATGCTAATAATACATTGTAAATCTGTCCAATTTTATTTTCTTAATAACTGTCTCTAAAAGAATTAGGTAGTCTTTTTTTTAACACCTGCACTCCAACAGTGGCATTGGAACCACATGCACTGTACAACTAAATGTAAAAATAAAAATAAAATCAGACACTGAGGTAGAAGCACTATAAAGGTTAGAGATTAGGGGAGAAATGTGAACCGGGATTAAAGGAAAACTAAAGAAATTGTTTTTTAGACTTGTTTAACTAGTTGCCTTTTTAAATGTTAATCAGCCTTCAGAATCTTTTGCTGCTAAAATGTTGCCATATAGCAGGTTTGAGTTTATTTCTCCTATGATTGCATGATTAAATCTTATGATTGCGATTAAAATTGTGTCGCTGCAACATGTGCAAATTTGTCAAGATGTCTACTTAAATTCATTACTCGGTTCTGTGGGATTTTTTTTAGCATTATGCATTTGCAATAAATTAGATTAAGCAATAATGTGAATGTATAGTTGAAAATTGCCATTGTTAAATTGTGATCTCAGACGCTTTTTCTTTCCTTCACTGTGAACAATAAATTATAGGAACACTATGTTTAACTGCAATGAACATATGCACTGCAAAGCTGCTCCTACACTAAGGCTACATTACCTGCTGTAGTTGCAATGATAAAATAAAATTGCTTCAGAAGCTCTTTTTAATTGAATTTCTATAACTTCATATTGAAAATTGGTCAAATATCCAAAATATGAACATTTGAACAATAGCAGTTTTATCATACCGATAAAGTTCTTAAACTGCTGGTAGCACTCGGGCTGCTTCCAGTTCTGAGGCCAGCTGACCATCACAGTGTTATGCTTAAGACCCCCAAGTCCTCCAACTTGTATCAGATGGGACGTCCCATCCCTTATATTTGAGGAGACAACCACCTGAGAGAAGCCTTTCACCTTCTCTGTTTCCATCAGCTTACGCAAAGACTGCAGACAAACATAAACATGCGGAAATTAACCTTTATAACTAATAATGTTGGTGGAAAAGCTACAGATTTATAAAAGGAGTGAAAGATACCTGATCTGCTCGCTGGGCCTCGGTGTAACTGTCAAGGAAGGTTCCTTGAACAGAAGTGCCGACAATGGTCAGGCCTTTTCCTGCTTTAAGCTGATTGGTCAGAGATAGCAGGCGGGGTTGCTCCACATTCTGCTCAGCATCCATGCTTACCAGCACCAGGATCTGGGGCCTTAAAACAAGCCAGAAATCACAACATCAACACAAATTCATATCAATCAGTAACGAATTGGTTTGAAGTTGATTCATTTTTATTTAATATGCTTATAAAGAAATCTTATGACTAAACAGACCTCCAGTTTTTGGTGTGTGGGGGTCCCTCCTCCAGCCTCATCAGTGCAAATCGTGCCGCACTGAGAGAAATTCCTCGTATGCCATCACCCCACTCCTTCTCAGCTCTGTTTCACCACATCACAGGAGTTAGCAAAATATCTTTTTAAAGCATTGCAATACTTTGAACAAAAATATTGTTGTGATCTTAAAGAGACTAAGTTATGTACTATGACCTCACAACTTTCTACACCAGCAGCTTGCTTTGGTCGCATATAACAGCTTTATGATAAAAAATGGCCCCCTGTTGGTTTATTATATTTTATGTCTGTGTTTTAAACTTTTGTTTTTGCAATATTATGTTGTAAAGTTCAGTGTTTATTCTAACAACACTTCAAAAATATGTAAATTTTAGTAAGTATTTTTTTCTTAAAATATGTGAATTTCTTCTTGCATTGAGCAGGTAAGTGAGACACTATGTCAACGGAATAAGACAATTTGCATTTAAAATAAGAAAAGAACAACAGCAGTCACTTATATCAAGTGTAAAATATATAATTATCTTATTTTAAGGGTAAAAGTACTTATTCCATAGTGAGATCCTTTTATTTACCCACTTGAATCAAGGGTAAATACACAAATTTTAAGAAATTGTTACTTGTTTTTAGATTGTTTCTGCAGTGAAAGCCAGAGTGGAGGTATGATATTGCACATGTGCTAAATGAGTAAACAAAGACGTAATGTAGAAAAGCAACTCCCAGCAGAGGTTTGAGAAGAAAAGCCAAAAGTCTAAGATAAAAGTAAAAAAGTGCAAAGAATTATTTGATGTCCATGTTGGATAAACAGGTAGCACTTTGAATACAATATGCATGCTGCCATTTAATGAAGCAGAAGCTAAGCATGCAGAATCCGGTAAGTTAATGAATGTGTGAGTAAATGCTGGCAGTAGGTGGTAATGTCTGTGTCTGCTGATCCTGGCTGGTGCAAAAACTCCTCTCAGGTTCAAAAAGGGTTAATTAAACACTATCAGGGTGAACTCTTGGTGTATATTGCATGAATGTATAGTTTTTTTGTCACATTTGGTCAACTTAAAAAGCTTTCACAATCAGTGATTGAAAAGATGGTGTCATAATGATTACTCACCCACAGAACTCAATATATTTGTAGATGCAGGTGGCAATACCCATGGCAACTATGGCGTAATACCAGGAGCAAATAAACATGAGCGACAGGCACAGGCTCATACCCAGGAATGACAGAGCCCTGTGGGTGACAGAATGTCGAATGTATGACTTTTTAAATAACAGCTGGTCCTGTCCATTGCTTTTAAAGACTAAATGTGATGTATTTGAGACAGAAATCCCAAATATACAGCATGACATATAAAAAGGTTTGCCAGTTTGGACACATAAATAGCCTTATGCCCTCTACAGAAGGGCCATGATTAAATCTTGGAATAAAAGGAAGAAAAATCCAAACGTGATTAAAGAGGATCTGACACAAATTATGTCAGATCCTTGACAAAGTTTAAGCATAAAGGTATTAGAGAGATCACATACTGCATGTTGGTGATGTGTTACATCACCAACATGCTAACCTTACATCATCTGTTAGTGCTAAATGTCTTCTAACGTCCACAGAGTATGATAATAATAATGAATTTTATTTAAAATCAAATGTCTGACGGCAGATGATTCCAGAGCTTAGGGGCAGACGAAGATAAAGCTCTGCCATCCATGGTGCTGAGGCAGACAGAGAAGCGAACGGAAAAGAAGGACCTGAAGGAGAAAGTGGGTCTGTGAATGTGGAGAGGCCTAGACAAGTAAGGAGTGACACAGTTGTGGATGGGTTTAAAAGTATGGAGAAGGAATTTGGAATTTGATATAGTGTCAGTGTAGCTGCTAAAGAACAGGGGTAATATGTTGGAAGGAGGGGTTCAGGATGGTGACTGGAGCAGCAGAATTCTCAACCATTTGAGGCTTATTAAGGAGGTCAAGAAAGGTGGTGATCAAGAAATAGTTGGAGACAGAAGTGGAAATGTTACTGAGGGAGGGACTTTATGGAATAAAGTCAGATATAAGCAGACTCAAGCAGAGCAAGGACTCCAGGAGGACTCAAAGACTCTTTACCTAAAGAGAGGGGGGGAGATTGAGGAATTCTCCCCTGGCAAATACATTTATTGGTTATAGAAATGTTGGACTAAATGTAAATCAGTAATATCTCTCCTACAATCTACATCCAAGCCCACAATAATTAGCTGTAAAAAATATTTTTTCTAAGCATTCAAAACCAAATATAGGACATGGCAAACGTCTCTTCCGAACACCACTTGCTTTGCTTTGGCCAAAGTGACTTTTTTTAAACATGTAAGAAAAGTAAAAATAAGTAACAATAGAAGTAACTTTTATTAACATGGCAGAGGTGTCCTGAGAATAGTGTTTTGACAACTGCATTGTTTCTTGGGCAGTTAAACATTCATATGTAAAACACAGACTGTTTGTGTTGAGAAAAGTTAAACTGGCACAATCCCTGCATGTCTTCCTCTCTTAATGTAACATACAGTACAGTATCTTGGTGGCACACTTGACTGGAGAATCTGTAGTGCTCACTCATGCCTGAGCACATAACATTAACAATGCAGGTCAAAAGAGGCACATTAAGGCTTACACAATGTGAATTTTTCAAATTAGTTTTTGGGTAATTGCATTAAGACAGGGCTGGCAACAGAGCACTTTTAAATCATTGTATGGAGTGCTAGATTATTAGGTCTCTGAGTTTGTTAGATACAAATCTCAATTGTTTGGACTCATATTCAAGTTGCATTCATTTAAAGCAGTATTTTATGTCTTAAAAATGTGAGAAATAATGAAATATTGTTACATATTTTACAGAACATTTGATTGAAAATCTTGACTGCTTCATCTGCTACTTTTGTTCATGCGTTTCCATGAATAGTTCAGAGTTGGTTGTGAAAATTAATATTTACGGCAATAAAAAAAAAAAAAAAAAAACTGAAAACAAAAAGTTTCTTAAAATGATAATATAGCCTTCAACTTAAAACAAAAAAAATCTTAAAATGATAATATAGCCTTCAACACTCACCAGTGGTAAAATTTAAAGCGTGGCCTCCAGTTAGGTGTCCTCAGAAGGGTCTGCAGGGCACAGGCAAGATTGACAAACATATAGCACATCAAGAAAAACCTAAAGACAAAAGAAAAGAGAAGACAGTAAGTAGCTATAATATCTTTCTAATAGTTAATTATTGCTTGCATTCTTACATAGACAAGATAGGAGCGACTGAATCCAGGGAGGCGATGATGATACCGATTTCACAGATACTAGCTGTTAGTAACAGTGCCCAGGTTGGCTCTCCATTTTCTTTACCGTGTCCAAAAATCTAAAGGAAATAAGAAAAATGCACAAAATTTGATATTTTAAACCCTTGCTTAGTTTGTTTTAGCATTATATGGAAAGCTAAACAAACTGAGCCTTTGGAAAAACTGTGATACAAACTCTGAGAAATGGGATGATGCCGTCTCTTGCAATGGCTTGAAGAAGACGTGGAGCTCCAGTCAGGCTCTGAAGTCCTGCACCACAGGTGGAGAAGAAAGAGCCAAAAACAATGACCCAGGGGGAAGGCCATGCCAGCGTTCCAATCACCAGGTTACCATTAACACCTTCACCAAACCTAGAGGAAGAATGTAAAATCACAGTTATACTGCATATATCAATGAATGCAAGGGAAAACATTTGATGCTAATGTTAAAATTGAAAATAAAACCAGCCAAACTTACTTGTCTCTTAGTACTACTCCTTCTATACATGCACCAAACAGGACCACACAGGTCATATCTTTGGAAAAAAGTTAAGAAACATATAATTGAGAATAATTTTTTGAATTGTCATCTTACATGTTTGAATCCATGTTTCCTTTCAGTCACAGTTTGACTATTTAAGGATACACACAGTGGAGGTGGTAGTGATGGCTGCGATGGTACCGATGGGGATGGACTTCTGGGCATCTCGAAGGTCCCCAGAGCGGTTTGAGCCAGCCATGATCCCTTAAGTCCACAGATAAGGGTTAAGAGATTCATGCTTTATACATTCAAGGTTTGTCTCTCCTCACAAAATAATCTCACATAAAGTTGAGCTTTCAAATTAATCCTTGGTCAGAAAATCCTAATGATACTAACTTGGTTTGCTCATGTTATGTTAGTCAGTGTTTTATTTTATTCCCCACAATAAGGCAATAAAACAAGCTAGAGATCTGATATAGCTTTACAATGATTTAAGTTTTTTTTTAAAGGTTTCTGCAATAATTGTGCTCAAGCCAAGTTCTGGACCTGTTCTATAGGCTTCTAGTTAAATTATCATCTTTTAAGACTTACTACCCTGGGGGTGAGAACCTCTGTCATGCATAGGGGAGCTTTAAATAGAGGTGCTTAACCTTCCCAAACATGTAAAAGACAGGAGTGGAGACATATGACATCCCTGTTGTTTTCCAAGCTGTACTTAAATTAGGCTTGACTTTGAATGCGCTATGAGGACAAAAAGTAGTAGTGCATTGCTTTGGAAAGCATCCCTGGTAAATAAACCAAAAAACTCCCATTAACCCCTTCAGTGATTCTGTGACGTTCTGATCTGAGTTACCCATTGTTCTATGACCTCTTTCTGACTTCAAGTTTCAACAGTCAGACATAAAATACATTACCAGGAGCCTGAGGAACGGGAATTCAGAATAATTGGAAAACCAAAAGGGAATATGGGAAGAGGGCAGCGATTATAATCACACTATATCTACAACCTTCAGCATCTTGAGGTGAATCTGGACCCAGGAGTGGGTGAAGAAATTTGAAAAACTAACATGGAAGTCCTGGTAGACTTGACTTCCACTGAGTTCTCAAACTGTTTCCTCTATGGAGGACATTGTGACCCCATTAGTCAACCTGTAAAGCTCACCTTTCACAACCTGACAATTCCCTGTGTTTGGATCTGCACTCCCCCTCCTAAACCAAACACTACCTGGGATAGCCCATACGTCCTAAGCATTTGAGAGTATAAACCACAAATTCTTCAGGTCAGGTATCTTTTACTGCCTCACTGAACCAAAATGTTGGCTTCTGCTAGTCCCCCTGGCTTTCCAGTTAGCTGCTTTAGTTGTTCAGAGACAACAAAAACCTGAAGATCCACCTCACCAGCTTGATTGCTTCCATAAAACCCAATGGATCCATTGGCGTTCACCTTTACAGCTGTAAGAAAAGCACATCTAAAGTGGAGGTACCAATAATTTCCTAGTCTGATTCAATGATCCCAATCGGCCACAGAACATGAGATAAAGTCTTCTCAAGGTATGAGTAAAGCTGTCCCAATTAGGCACCTCGGCCCAGTTTAGCATCACCTCCGAGTTTCGCAGATCCACCTTATTACCAAGCGGTGCTCAGCTAATAGCTCTGGTCCTCTTTTCATGCTTTTGTTCACAACATAACATCACAAGGTTGATGCACACTTATAAAACCACCCAAGTTGACCCCAAGGTAAATCTGGAGTATGTTATCAATTAACTAATACTACTCTTTAAATGGGCTGATGTCTCTACAAATTTATACCTATTCTGAAATGCTGTTGGATAAAAAATTTTTTTCAGAACAGTCTCCAAAGTCACCTGTGACCGATGGGAAATATATCCCCACCAGCAGGGTAAAGAAGCTGGTGATGTCAGCCACAACGTAGCGGTTAGAGTTGGTGGTTGGAATATCAGGATCCACAGTGGATGAGATGCCACGCTTTTCCAGGAAATTACCCTTTTCCAGATAATTTCCAAACAGGTTCTCTGTAAGATAAGGGTGAGTGTACAAAACAGGAGTCTTTACAGTAAGCATTAAACTGTGGTGCAGGTTTGTAACTGACCAGCAAGGATTCCACTATTGACCCCAGGGATGCCCTGTATCTCTGTGACATTGTTGTTGATGAAATATTCATCACATGTTGCATTGAGGGAATCAGAATCACAGAATGATCTCCACATCTGGGTGGTGATTGTCTCATTGTCTATTTCAATGACCTTTGCACAGACGTCATATGATTTAGAGAGAAGTGTTCGATTTCCAAGGAGACAAACTCTGCAAAGTAAGAACAAGAAAACCTAAGGAATTTTTTAAAATTCAGAATGTAAAGTAACAAAAAACAAAAAGAAGAGCTACTTACGGAAAGACAGGAGGCTCAAGGGCAGTCTTTATAATCCCAGCGTAAACTGCCAGAATAGATAGGATAACACAGGCCAAGAAAACCAGTGCCAACTTATTAACATATTTGACCCCAACAAAGACCACTATGGCCATGAAGCTCAGCACAAGGGTTCCATACACACGCATGTTATTGAGGAGTGCAATCTCTGCTTCGGGACCCTCCAGGCCCTCAATTTTAAAGATGGCTGCCTGTGGGACGATATAAATCTGAAGGAACGTACAGGGGTAAAGAGAAGGGAAAAAAAGAGGTACCCACAAATGATGTGATGATAAAAACATTTACATGTTAGCACATTCAATTGAATATATACACATATACATATATCTATATATATGCTTACTTACAAAGGTATACAATATACCTATATAAGAAACATAAAAATACATACAGTATATTCTTTCCTTTTCAGTTTAGAGATACACCTGCAAGTAATTCTACCAATTAATTAGCCAAGAGTCTTGCTGAGTCATATACTTGTTATTTTATTTTCTGTGTTCCTTCTCTTTTTAAGATGTTGGTCCATATTGAAATCATGTGTGCAAAAACGGCATCTGTTTTCCTTAAGTGTTGGGCCAATGGATGAAAACACTGCTTTACAGCGTTTGGAACTTGATAGAATTTTTTTTTCTTCAAAATTTTAAATTAGATACAACATTGTGGGAATTATTAGGTTTTTTTTTTGTTTAAACAAAAAGAAAGTTTGCACTTCTGTTTTTGACAAAAAGATATTAATTTTAATGCAGCCTGATTTTTTTTTTAGCATAAAATATATGCCACACAGAATGAAGACATGAGGTGTACATTTTTTAATGTTTAAAATTTACATTAAAAATAACATATGTGGAATTTGGATGCACTTACCAGAAGAATTTCAATACAACCAAGTATATACATGGCCCCAGCAAAGGTGGTTCCTAGATAGAAGCAAATCCCCACAGCTCCACCAAACTCTGGTCCCAGGGAGCGAGAGATCATATAATATGAACCACCAGCTGTGGGTGACAAACACACACTAGGCTTAGTCTTTTGATCTGTCAGACTCAGTAAAACATTCCCCTGTAAAAATGCTGATGCCATTTGAAAATGTAATACTAAAACCAGAAACTTCACTTCTCCCCTGGAGCAAATGAATTGCAGAACTACCTCTTGTTGCAATTAAAATGTTTTTCACACATAAACTCCAGATTTCAGCAGCTTGTCCTGGCTTATTACTGGCCTCTTGGTTCTTTTCTAATTAAAGCTCTCTTTCCCCAAACTTGCTGTTTGACTACAATTTTAAGTTTTTTGAACAATAGATTGAATTTTCTTCGGTAAGAGGAAACTTTGAGATTTGTTCCTAGGTCTTTATGAGATTGTTTCTTCTCTTATATCCTCAGAAAAATCTCTGAGGCCTGGACAAGACAACTCAATTTATATTAGATCAAATTACACAAGGGAATTATATTTATCAATTAGATAACTGCTGAAATTTTTTTTGATGCACTAGATTTTAGTTCTGAATAAATAGGGTTTCAAAATGCACCTTAACCACATTTTTTAGAATTTCTTTTGTAAAAAAATATAGAAAACTCGTTTTGTTGATCTATTATATACAATCCCCATAATGTGCATTGAAGATTGTGATGTCATAAGATGTAGAAAACTTAAAGGGGCAGGGATGTTTTTTTTTAAGGGGCTGCACATGCCTGGACATAAACCCTTACCTGGTACAACTCCATTTGTTGCAATGGCACTCATAGAAATGGCTGTGAGCATGGTCTGAAAACAGCAACAATAAAAAAGAACAGGTTTTATTTAGTCTCACTGAATGAATTAGAATTTTTTCCATAGATATTTAAATAAAATGCTGGATATGGACATCTGCAGGTTAAGTGTACTGTCAGAAAAAAAAAAAAAACAGCTGTAGTTTTATGGATAGAGAATGTTTCCCAAGTGTTACTTGTTTTAAAAAGAAAGAACTTTTCCATCAGACAACAGATGTACCACAGCATGAACATCTGCAGTTTAACATACCGTAGAGCAACACATAAAGACGATTATGAACGAGCCGAAGACTCCTCCAATCCCGACCATCCATGTCATCCTCAGGAAGAGGATCACTCCAAAAATATTCTGGATGCACGGCAAGTAGACTCCCATCAAAGTGCCCAGCTGGGGGGCCTGGAAAGAGCACACCGTAACAAATGTGGAAAATTAAAGTCAAGTGTTTTCAGGTGTTGTACTTATATATGTCTGATATTTCACAAAGGATTGAAATGATAAAAATGAAATGCTTCTCTGATTCCGATCCTCTCTCCAGCTGAGCTCCAGGGATCATATAAGACATTATGACCAAGCCAAGCACAAATGTGGGCAAATGTTTTTATTGCAGTTATGATCTCATGTATTGTGAAAATACCAAATGTTGACAAACTATTTCTGACATTTTGTTTTAATAAAAGCAATTATCTTATGTGCTTTTTTAAAAAAGTTCTGGATGTTCATTGTAAAATAAATTGAACAAAGTATCTTTCATGTAAAGCTTTTGGAATGTCTATTTGTGAAAAACAATATTATTAATGCCAAAAAACTATATTAATACCAGCCAAGAGCTTTGATAATTAGTCAGGGCAATGTGGTAGTAAACAAAGCTTTAATAAGAAAGTTTAACACTTATTGACAAGTAATTTAAAAGAGGCTTAAATATAATCTAACCAAAGGGACCTTTTTTTTTTCCATTTAGTTAACTAAAAAGTGAAAAAAAGAAGATACTCATATTTTACAGGCACATATGTACATATGTACATGGATAAAAAGAAATCAATACAATTCAGTGTTTCCTTATGCATATTAATCAATACCACATCATAGTAGAACCAATTTGGATGTCCCTTAAAATATCCTGCTGTAACTTGTACTGAATTTGCTAAATGTTTGGGCCGATGCATTTTTTTAATATATCGCTTAATCTTAAAATAGCAGGGAAACAATCTGGATGCAGTGTTTTGGGAGGTAGCAACAGTCCAGGCTTACAGAATAATTAAATATCCATTATATCTAAAGAACACATTTTGAATTAAGCCTCCTCCGCGCACAGTCCCAAATTTGGATTTACTATCTATTCGACTGGTTCAGATACTATTTGGCATTAATGCTGTATTTTAAAAATCCTCAAGGCTGTATTGTTGGTACAATTTTTTATTCAATATTTCTTTCCTAACCCTATCTCAAAGCATTTAGTACTATAATATCTCTGACTGTATGAATGCTAATAGCAAACAACATAATATTTGTGTTACCACATAATCACTTTCTATTACAGACCCTGAGCCTCTCTATAGAATTATTGACTTGTCTTGGATCTGTACACACTTCAACTACTTATTAGACATGAACAGCGTAGACTCCCATGTCATAAGAGACCTTTTCATGCTATGTCATAAAGACCATTGGTCTTGTTTATAAAAAAATGAAATTTGTGTTGGCTGACTTCAATATAATTTAATTTAACTCAGTTTAATTATATAAAACCAATTCACAAGAGCTACTGTCAAGCACTTTACAAACAATTCAACAAGATCACCCAGGCTTTTTGCCAGAGAGAGAATCAGACATGCATAATATGTTTGAAATGGTAGGTGGCTCTGTCTAGGAAAGAAACAAGTGAAGCAGACAAGCTCTGAGCTAGTTTTGTGTCAACGGGATTAATGAGAGAAAATACAGTTAGATCCTGTTTTCTCTGGTTATTCTTTGTTGCCCCTAGTTTCCCTTTTATTTCCCCATAATTCCCTTTTAGTTGCTCCTGTCCACACCTGCTCCCTATCAAATGATTAGCCCATTCATTGTTTGTTTCTCCCATAAATACACCCTCTGTGCAGTTTCTCTTTGCTGAATTTGGTCCATTGCTATGTATGCTCCTCCCCAGTGTCTCCTTGTTTTGGTTCCTAAGCTCCTTGCCTGTTCATTCTGGGTTTATGCTTTTGTTGCCACTAACTTCATTAAACCTACAAGAAACCTTCTCTGCTTCTGTCTCGTCCTTTACAAACATTCACAAAACCTGACAGTTATTGTGATTGGCTAACACTGAACCTTTGCAGGCACGCACCTAGAGTCACTTTACCCAATCACCTCGAAAGCTTCTGCTGAACAACTCTTCTTTCAGCAGATTTGATGGGAGCAGTCCCAGATTAATAATGAGCAGAACTAAACCTGAGTGCTGGATCATCAGTCTGGCTTGCCAGGTCACATATACTTTGGAGACTGGATAAATTGGTGACACACATGGTGAAGTGGGGAACAGAAGCCAGATGGCACATAACTCTCCTCAGAAATTTCATTTTACTTCATCATACCATTTACCATTACCATTATGCACTACTAGGCAGTTGCCTAGGGCCCCAAGTTCTTGGGGGTCCCATTAAACTTAGCTTATATGTATGGTTAATACAACTATTTCTTATTTGAGCACATTAATTATGTTTTTGATAAAAATCTTTTTGCTAAAATGCCATTAGAATGCTTATAATTTTAAGTGTGTCTCAGACCCTTCAGTGTCCACATTGGATCACTCCATTTGCTACACATGTTTAGAAAGGTTTAAACAGAAAGCAGCAAACCATTTAAAAAAAGGACGATGCGAAGAGTAGTGTTGCAAACTTAGTGCTTTTGTCGCTATAATTATGTCATGATTCATGCAGCTATTATTTCCTACAAATGAAAAATGGAGAAGAGATAAGCAGATCATGGCTTGTCTACAGTGAAAAGAAGCACTTTGTTATTTACCTTTGCCGTCACCTTTTTCAAAACACAGAAAGGAGCAATCAGCTAAGTGAGCTTAGTGTTTGGCAAAGATCTTTAACTCCTTTTGAGAAAGCATGACAACTCAGCTGAGTACAAAACATATAGAGGAAAACAACACGAAAATGGACAAGAAGAGAGGGACAAAAACATAGAACAAATAATGTATGTCTATTCTATTCAAATTTCTGTATTTGTATAATGGGTCTGTCTCAATTCAGAGGGCCCCCTGGCTGTCTTTGCCTAGGGCCCAATATTTCCTATATCTGCCCCTGCATATATGCTTGCATTGCTGTCACACACCCAAAAAAAATTTTTTAAGCCAGGTTAAATTGCAAATCTGCATAACATTTAAACATTTCTTCAACTTTACATTCCTCTCTCTGATAACCAACAGCTTGAGTCATAACAGTTCAATATACAGAACAAGTTGTAAGGAATATACATAGATTGCTCTAAAACATTTAACATACTGGTATCTTAAATGGTGGTAATGGTGCACAATGGATGCTTTAAATAATAATATAATTATTATTAGGCGAGGTCTAATTTCCAGGAATCACCAATATGTCTAGGCCAATGATGATGAATGGCTTATGAGCTGATTAGACTCCCTAGTGGTTGCCATTGGTAATAAATAGATAGCACTGATCAGCTGGCTTCATGTGGTGCTTTGTATGGATCATTTAAGTGTAATTGTAATGAGCCTTGGATGCAAACTTGGATGCAACAGCTTTTACTGTCTGAAAAGTTGTACAAAATGACAATAAAAGTTGTCTAAGTCTAAGCTGTGATCTAATGTATAATGAAAATTTGCTTGATTATATTTTTCAACGTCGTTTAAGCAATTATCAGTTGTTTGGTGAATGTACACTTTTAGTACGGGTCCTATGCAATATTTCAAAAATGAGATTCCAGAACTGAACAAATGGAGGCAGTACTACTGTAGCTTCTCTCCTCCTGCAGTCTGGAACATTCTTCGTAAAAACATGAGAAGTGCAAAAACTGGCTCATTTAAAACAAGGTGAAATATTACTTTATTTCTATCATATCCTTAATAAACACAAATGTAATATTATTATTTTCTGTATTACTTGGAAACCTTTTCAGCAATTCAGTAATAGCAAATTGGAAAAGGTAATAACAATATCCAGGCAAGAATAATTTAGAAAGATGTTGATATAAAGTATGAGATAAACAATAAAGCTGTGAAAGGATTTAGTTCCCACTAATACTACGGTAGTGTTCTACCTTTACAGGTTTTTTAGATGGCCTAGCCCCCTCTTCATTCTCAGCCTCTTCATGCTCTTTGCTGCCAGTCGGCAAGTTGGAGTAGTTGGCCAGAGAACTGAGCAGAGAGGAAACCATTGGACTGGTATCAATCTCCTCCTACATTCCAAACAAGAACACATCAGTGAAAATTATTAATTTTTACTTAAACAATTGTTGCTGGTTGTAGGGCAACCCCCACCTCAAATAGAGCCATGCTCTTGCTGTCGTATTGCTGACTCTTTTCGATATCCAAGGATGCGCTGCTGTTGATGAAAGGACTGCTCTCTCTGGGGTGTCCATCACCTGAAACATGGAAACAATGGCTATCATGATGTGGATTGATTATTCATTCCCTATAGAAATACAATATAGGATTTATTAGGTTTTTCTTTACCTAAATAGATTACTGGATAAGAGATTATTTATAAGCTTCAACTAAGATCCAAGCAGATGCTTAAATAGGTTTTAATTTTCTAAAGTAATTTGGGGTACATAGTTTCTCCTGTTCTTTTCATCCCAATCTGACATTGTTTTTAGGGTACTCTTGGCTAACCCTTATTAATCCTCATTTGAACTGGAAAGGAGATAGCGTTGAGTCATGGAGTCAAACTTTCTACATTCAGCCGTGCTCCAGTCTTAAATGCTCTAGAACAGGAAACTGCAGTAGACCTCTCTGTGGTTCCTCCTAAGTATCATGACCTTCATCTCTTTTTTAGTAAGTCTAAGGCTCTCTCTTTCCAGCCTCACCGCACATATGACTATGCTATTGAGCTGCATCCTGGAGGTCCTCTTCCCTCCAGTAGGTTGTATAACCTGTCCAAACCTGATAGAGAGAGTATGCAGAAGTACGTTAATGAGTCATCAATGAGGTAGAGTCGTAGATCATTCTAGCTGCTGGAATTATGCACGCCTATACCTCACCTGTTGGAGCATTTTTTTTCTTTGTTGGGAAAAAGGATGGATCACTAAGACCTTGTATTGACTACAGGGGCCATAAACCCTTAGGTCATTTTGAATATCTTTAAATCAGTTTTTATTCATATATCTTGATGACATTGTGAGTTTCTCCAGGAACTTATCTGAACATAAAATCCACATGCCTCAAGTTCTCCGACGTCTTTTAGAGCAGTGATTCTCGACCGGGGATACTCGCACCCCTAGTGGTGGGTGAGTGCATTGCAAGAGTACATGAAAATATTTTATTTTTTTGGTAGTAAAAATAAAATAGAGCTGCAAACTTTTTTGCTTTGTGAGGATCCAGTTACAAAATTAAAAAAGCTTTTATCAACCAAAGAGTGTTTTTCTTATATCTTTCAGTTCTCCTTCAGCTTTGACACACATCAAAACCAAGCAGAGGAACAGACTGGATTCATTTGTACTTCTTTGGGGGCCAAGACTACTCAGTTCAGGTTTTCCTCCCCAAACAAATGGTTGATCCGAGTGCATGAACCTGGAGCTTGAGGCATCCCTCCACTGCCTCTATCAGAACATTATGGAGTACTCAATTGCCTTTGCTCAAATATGCATATCCTTTTCAAACTTCTTCTGCCACTAATCTGACTCCATTTGAGTCCTTTCTAGGATATCAAGCTCGCCTGTTTCCATCTGATGAGCACGAAATTGTAGTTACCTTTGTCAAACACCACATTCAGTGCTGCAAACCGGTCAGTGGAAGCAAATCTACGTCTGCCCGATCAGAGAAGGATTCCAACTCCCCAGTACTCACCTGGACAAAAGGTTTGGCTATAAACAATGTTAGGATCTTTGGGTTTTTGCTGTTTTTCTGATGTGACTGAGCTTACTGGAAGCTCCAGGAAGCTCCTTCCTTCAACCCATGTTGCAGCACACCTCAATCAAGATGATAACCCTGTATATAAGGAGGTGAAGGATCGTAACTCTTCACCGGATGATTACCCCTGATGGTATTCCAGCAAAAGACCTAAACTAGGAATATCCTTCTTGTTAAAATATGTCTTGTTGTGAATCTTTTTTAATGGGTTATTGTTACAGACAACCAGTGAATCTCCGATCTTCATAGAAAAAGTCTCACCTGTGTGCAGGAGTTCTCAGTCTTCATCACCTGCCTGCCTGCACTCCACCACAACACTTCTTACAAGTACCAATGTTCTCGACATCACCCAATTTCTCTTGGACTTCTGAGGTGCAGTCTGCAAAGCATGCTGAATCAAACCCCTAGAGATCCATGCTACCTCCCCTTCATCACTTAAATAAGCAAATCCATCAGTTATCAGTTTTCATCAACCTGATCAGTCCGATTTCTCCTCTCAGACCAACCAGAAAGTTCAGCTGACTTCCTGCAGTTCTCCACTTCCAGATTATTGTTGCTTTTTTGTAAATAAAATGTTAAAACTCACTGGTTCCTCCGTGGGATTGTGCATGTGCCTCAAAAAACTATAAACGGCAGGGACACATTCAGGTACTGCTATTCTTTTTTTAAACAAACCCATCATGTCTGAAAAGAATCACTTTTCACATGGAATAACCTCAGAACATGTGGGAAAATACTCCCTGGTGATTATTAATGTAGAGATTTGTAGCCATACTAGTGCACCTCATATGGAGAACGCCAAACACATAGTATTTGCAACAATGATTTATACCAACTGTGGGAAGCTGCGAAAGCTTGACAGGACAAAAAATGATGCATGTTTGAGAAATCACATTCAAAATGATGTAAGATCTAACTCATGGGATCACATAGTAATTTCAGACAGCTTTTACTGTGATCCATCTAAAGAGTATTAAAACTGACTTAATAAAAATAGTAAAAGGGTTTTAGCAGAGTAGAAGAGAAAACAGCGATACTACCGTAAGCTCATCACTAATTAATTTCTCAGTTCTAAGATTTTAATACAAGGTTTATATGAATAAGAATTCTGAAGTTATTTGATGTAACCTAACATATAAACTTATATGATGTAAAGTTCCTCTTTCTGTCTCCAGTTTAGGATCTTTAGTGTTGCTAAACGTGTTACTTCTTGTGAAGTTTATTCTCCTGTCATTCTCTCACATTAGTTCCCCTAAGGTACTTACACATCTGGTAACATCTGCAATCAGTACACCTACTTTGAACAAAGTGTTATTGAAAAGTAGTTTTATTATTTTGTTCTTTTTCCTTTTACTAAATTAATAGTATTAAGACATATTACTTCTATGTATAATTTCCTTGTTCCTTCTTTTATTATTTTCTACCTGCTGACCTTATCGAGCCATTTGGTAGTCAATTGAATATACAGTAGAAAGTAACTATTTTTAATGAATATATTTTTTCTGTTTTAACTTACTGTAAATACATTAGTTGCTCTAATCATATGTTTAATTTTTTTTATATTGAAAAAAACAAAACCAAAAAAAAAAAACTATTAGAAATGCGTCTTTTGCTTGATTTTTTAACTTTGGAACTATGTTTTTCCTTTGTATATAATTTTAGTCTTGAAAATACCGGAATGTGAATATTATTTATATTTTTGTCTGTTAAGATATATACATTTTCTTTATATTGATATATTAAAAATGTGCTATTTATACTCAAATACAACTTCTACCTACTCTTTTTCCTTCTGCTACCTAGTACTCTCCCTGGTTTCGTTTACTCAGATTTATTTTTATTTTTTGTTAAATTACCCGATTCTTCAATGTAAAATGTAAATTATAAACACAACAAAACTATTCAGGATAAACACCCATCTGGCAGTGGAGGGTATTTGTTATGGAAGAAACTTTGACATTCTTAACCCTGAGTTTGGAGAAACTTCTAGAGAGAAACAGAACTAAACATGTAATCATTTTATTTTCTTTGCTTATTTTTTTGCTATATTCCAATTTTTATTAGATTTTATTAAATCAATCTCTGCCCCCTCATATTTCAATTATCAAAAATCTTAAATATTCCCTTCTCTTTAGCCAGATTTTAGCAATACACACACAGTTTTAAAAGATCTCTGTATTTTAAGACAGTTTTACACATGTTTTTCTTCAGGTCAAACCTTTCCAGGATAAAGGTTCCTTGGCTCTTCTGAATAGTACAATGACTCTTGATAGTAAAGACACTCAAGCAAAAACAGATGCACTTATCATGGCAGTTCCTTCACATCATCCTGCCGGGGTTTCGTGGAGACAGAAGTTATGCTGAGCTAAGGGCAGAAACAGCTAGAAATGCCTTTAGTTTTTGAGTTTTTTTTATTTTTTATTTTTTATCACAGTGATCTGCTGGACTGGAGATGCTATACAGCTTTTTCACATCTCCTAAACATTGTTAAGCAGATTTGAATAAATCTCTCCAGTTACAAGATCAAGGACCAATAGAGTAGCCAACAGCTGATGATGATGATGATAATGAAAATTATGCTGTCATGCTGTTATAGACCAAATTGTATACAGTCTTTTAACTCATAAGAGCCATTTTATATTTTGTTGTTGAGTAACATCTGGATGCTCAAAGCAGCACAGCCAAGTCACCTCTCGAATTCCCAAAGCTGCAGCAGCATTACCGCTAATCTCTAAAGTAAAGGGGAAACTCAAAAGCCAGCCAAACTGCTCTGACAAAGCTGGTAATCCTTTCAACCATTGATGGCTTTAAAAGCACACATAGCCTGTTAAACCATAATTTTTTTTGTTTTGTTATTGTTGTATTCTTTAACTCATTAATATGTAAAAGCATTTCCTGAATAAGGGTCCAAAACAAAACAAAAATCTTTAAATTTAGAAAAATGTAGGACCATTGATTAATTCTTTGTAACAAAGTAATTTTTTTAGTGTGTTGATCAAGTGCATAATTCTGCACAACAGTGTGTGGCCTTTTAAATCTGTATTTTCATCTAATTCCTGCTCTTAGCTTTGAATAAAATCTGCTTTCTCATGAATACAGTTTGATGATTCTTCATTAAATACATGCACATTAATATTGTGAATGTCTGTGTATTTGCGTGAAAATAATTTCTATTCTCTACCCCATAAACTATAAGGAAACAGGATTTAATTTCTATTTAGGAAGTTAGCTGGTATACCCATAGAAGTAAGTACTTCTTTCAAAAGTTTAGAATACTCTAGAAATAAGAATTTAAACAGTCTCACAGCAAAATAAAAACAAACTGAATCCTAGATTTGGTCTTTGTCACCAAAAGCAATATGAGATAACTGTCTCTGCAGTCAGATGTTAAATGTCATACTTGTTAAATTAAGGTCTAGGCTTCGTTCTTATTGCCTCTTGATTTTGTCTGCCATTTGAGAGGAAGTGAGACGACACTTTATAATTTCAGAGTGCAATGGTGGTTGATGCAGTGGTGGAGGGGCTGAATTGAGTTAAGGTATGAAGCAACATCACAGCTCAAGTTCAATACCTGATCTATCAGACAGAAACCTTCTCATGTAATTAACATGGAACTATGTGTTGTGAGTCCCCTGCATTGAAAAAAGTAAACATTAATAACTTTTTTTCCACCACAGATTACTTAAACCTTTTATAAGCAAACAACCTGTATTAACAATGCTGGCTATTTTGTTTTTGTATCTCTCTGACAGTTCAAATGCTCCTGATGGAAGACCATTACAGGATTTTACATTAAGGCTTTTTGACTGCATGATGAAAAAGGAAAAGCCTCAGCTTTATTTTCATAAAGATACTAAAATGATCAAACAGACCTATCCCCATCAGCATCCTAATCCAACATCAAAAAGTTGGATGCATCAGACAGAAAGAGAGATAGAGATGGCGATTGGGGGGGTCAAGTAAATCTGATGGGGCTTTATAGATCCCTGTTTATTCCATAACTGTCTTGCAAAACAAATTCTTCAAATCTTAATTTATGTCCTGTAGTTTTTGGGATTTGTATTACATACATAGGTTGTGTAATCAGAAATTATAAAAAATAGTAAACACAAAATTTTTTGTAAATTTCTAGACTAATCAGAAGAACTCTAATAAACTGATAAGTGCATTTTTAAAATCGGGTAGATTTTTATCGCAACTGAATGACGATCAAAGATAAACAGCTCAGTTATGTGGGAGAAAATCTAATATAAAGATTGTTTGTTCGTACTTTACAAAATGTGATTTGAAGGATTATGATGAATCCCAAAATAGCATCGCAGACTGTGGCAAGAGCACGGAAGTGCTGTGAAGGTGCATACAATAAAATTACAAATATTTAGGAGCTATGAATAATCAATAGATTAATTATTCGATGTGTCCCTCCTCACTAGGGGAATGAACAGGCCTAAAGGATTATTCTATTCTATTCTATTCTATTCTATTCTATTCTATTCTATTCTATTCTATTCTATTCTATTCTATTAACTACTAGAAAATACTTCAAATGACATATTGCCATATCAATCTGTGTGTCCATTGTCAGGTTAAAAGGTTAAAAAATATAAATATTTTAAGGATAATAAAACATACCACTCATTAATTTCACATTTATGTTTATAATATGATGACTTTTAAAGTAATCTGATACAATATTCTAAACTTAAATGCTGTATTTTCTGTAGTTATGAACATAAATCATCATAATTAACAGAATGAAACGCTGGAAAATGTGCGTCTGTGTTTCATGTAGTAAACTGAGATAAATTTTTTCATATTGTAATTTTTCAGAGTTCACCATCCCACTGAGGATTGTCTGTACCAGAGTGAGGACCTGTTATTTTTATTTTTTGTTATTACACTATTACAAGTACAGAGCAATGAAATTAACTGTCTGCATTTGACCCATCCCCTTTGGGGAATCTCTGGATTCCAAGCACAATGCCCTAACCACTAGGCCACCCTTCCTTTACTTTTTTACTTGGATTTAAACCCTGGATTTAGAGGTATTATCAGCGTTAGGACATAGAAAAAGTAAAAATGACTGAACATCAATGAAAGTCAGCGGAAGTCAATACTTGGTCCTCACTTCATATAGCAAGATGAGGATGCATGTACTTAGGCTCGTGTAAGTCTGGTTGAATCTTCACTTTATGTTGATACTTTGAGAGCCTGTCCTGTTTGAGCAGATTCCCACTCCATCCATCCTACCCGGTCAAATCTCATTGGATACCTGTGCTCTTTCAATGCAAAGCAAAGCTGCACAATATATCTGGGTGCTGAGTTTCCTACCCCTGAAGGCAAACCTTTTTTAACAGCAAGATACCTATGAGATATACTCAGATATTTCATTATAATGAAGGATTTGTGGGAGGTATTTTCAGTCTGTCTCCGGGCCTCAATGTTGTTTTTACTTTTTAACTTTCCCTTTAGGTATCAGCCAATATAGAAATGACTAGCTTTCCCTTTAGGCACTAAAGAACTTGCCCCATAAACAGCCCATAAACCCAGTGTGCCCCACATTTATATTTGTTTCATTAAATATAACCCTTTGGATTCAGACGTTTTTAAGTTCCAGACAAATATGACTACCTTTTAAGCAGCATGTTACATACAAAAAGGTTCATGCACATGGTAAAACATTTTTAAGACAACAGCCAATATTGTGATGTTCTTTAGAATTTGTTTGCATATGGTATTTTTTTTTAGCTCGGGCAAAAAACAATCTCCGTCTTTAAAGTGCTAAACCCAAGTAAATAACGTTAACATCTGCTTAACATCTACAACCTTTGCTCTAAAATGCTAGAAAGACCTCAGTTCCTGTACATGTATATCCTTGTTTTTGAGCAAAGTTATTCAGTCTAGTACCTGAGGGCATTCTAAATCATCTTTGTCTGTCCAAGGAGTTTAGTTTGAGTTCATAACTCTCTCATAAAAAAAAAAAACCTAAAGGTAGGCAAGAACTCAAACCAGACATTTGTTTTACTTTATACTTTTGCATGCTGGGGAAATACTAAACTGTTCGCAAATATGCAAAAGTACATGAGATGCACTTTTATTATGCAAATATAGAGAATAACCTTTAATGTGTTATCTTGATGTACAGTATGAGTAGGCACCCATCGATTAGTAGTAGTTCTTATTCCAGTGGTGTACTGAAAACAAACTAGTCCTCATCATCACGAAGACCAATGGGCTGATCATCAGCCTCAGGAACAATAAAATGGATGGACATCAATGTAGAAACATTTTTAGCATTCTGCTGTCTGGTTAAACGGATGTGTTTGGCCTGACTCGACGTAACAACCCAAAGAGCTGATAATAAAAGGCCCAGCAAAAAAATTTAAAGGTCATCAATACTCACCAGACATAATAATAATTTCCAAATGTGAATTAATTTTTCTGCAAATCCTGAAATTTGTTTTTGTCAAACAAGTTTTTTTTTGTTCTTTTGCTTACTCTTTTCTGTTGGGATATAAGCTCTTACCTATACAGAACACATCTATATAATCTGCAAACAAAACTAAGGAGATTTTTCAATTTAATTCCAAAAAGCAGGAAACAGTTTAACAATATATTATTTTAAACACCTGTTGTCAGGCTGAAAATGAAGAATAATACTTTTATCCAGTCAAATGAGAGTAAAAACAAAACTTAAAAAAAATAAAATCTGAAATAGGGAACATATATGTGGCAGAAAAGATTTGCTGCACTAAGGCCATCACACAGTGAAACATGGTGGTGATAGGATCATGCTGGTGGATGCTTTTCTATTGCAGGGACATTTCAAAGCTTTTATAATGTATAGGATGACAGTAGTTGTGTTTCCTTTCCAATTGGATGTGAAGATATATATACATGTTTAAGCTAAAAGAAGTAAAGAGCTAAGTTAAAGCTGCAGGAAAACTTATTGTTCATATTGAAGAAGTATATGCTATGTATAATCTAAGGATGGGCAGCAAATTTACTATTCACAGGTGTTAGGCCAAAGTTCGCAGAGGGGAGGATGAAATCTGTAGATAAGAGGGTAGAATGACCTTGCTCGCACACACACGCAGAAAAAGCTGATTAACAAGGTAGAAGCAGAAAGGCAGGAAGCAACTCCACACATGGAGATAGGAATGTAGGGACTCCCTATGTGGGAGTATCATCATTCTGTGGGACTGTCTGTGTGAAACTGTAAGATGTTCCCCTATGAAGATAATAAAAAGAGCTGGTGTTGGAGGGGGGGTCNGCAGACATCCATTTAAAATGTAGACAATGGCATGAAAAAAGTGGTTTCTACTTCTACTTTTATACTTTAAGTAAATTTACAAGCCTGTACTTTGTTACTTTTACTTGAGTAAAGAAGTTGAATCAGTACTTCCACTTTTACCAGAGTATTTTTTAACACAAGTATCTCTACTTTTACTCAAGTACGGAAAGTGAGTACTTTTGCCATCTCTGGCTATGTATAATCTAAGGATGGGCAGCAAATTTACTATTCACAGGTGTTAGGCCAAAGTTCACAGAGAGGAGGATGAAATCTGTAGATAAGAGGGTAGAATGACCTTGCTCGCACACACACGCAGAAAAAGCTGATTAACAAGGTAGAAGCAGAAAGACAGGAAGCAACTCCACACATGGAGATAGGAATGTAGGGAGTATCATCATTCTGTGGGACTGTCTGTGTGAAACTGTAAGATGTTCCCCTATGAAGATAATAAAAAGAGCTGGTGTTGGAGGGGGGGTCAGAGTTGCTGTTCGCAGATGCGTGCTGCTGATGCTCCTCTCCCTTTGCAAAGGCGAATCGAAGCTTCGTTGTCCAGAATGTTTTTGTAACACTCCATCTCAGTTAAGTTACCTGCACTTGTTTTAACCGACCCGGGGGGAAAACCATGACGGTGTTTTCAACAGGTGTAAATCTTTAGCAAAAAAAAAATAAATGAAAATGCAATTTTAGACGTGGTTCATCCACTTGATTAAATTAACTAGGCCACACAATGTGCAACATCTTAATACGGTGATCTTACGATCTTTAACTCTACTGTAGTGCACAGGAAGTAGAGTGACCAAGCTAGCATGGACATCAGATCAGTTATGGACCGAGGTTTTAATGAATTTATTTATTATATTAGTTAAGTTTAAAGATGCTACCTACTACCTCAAGTGAGCATTAAAACTTTTTTTCTTCGAAATTTAGTAAGTTGATTTGAAGTTTGCTGTTTCCATCAAAGTCTTTCTAATGTGATACTTCAAAACGTGCTTACAAAATGGTTGATGGAATTATTTACTGTGCAAATTGCAGATTAAATACAACAAATATCTCTGCTAATGTATCTTTTTAAGAAATAACCTGATCACCAGGTTATTCCCACGAGAACAGAATGTTACAAACATACTACAAATCATCAAAGGAACACCAGAGAAACAAAGCAGTGACAGTCTCATGCCCTGGGATAATGTTTATGGGACCTTTGGATATATTTCTCAAGTAAGAGTGGCCAAATATGCATAAGACTTTTAACTTGTAAAAAGCTTTTTTCTTATATCACTACATGTTTGACAACCAGGTGACGGAACATTTGTTCCTAAAGAAATCAAATTGCCCCCCACAGTCTGCTACATTTATAGAGACACTTTTGATAATCTGTGAATAAACTAAGAAGACAAGAAACAGTTACTGTACTGCAAAAAACCTGAAACATAAATAAGTATTTTTTCCTTAAAATAAGTGTATTTTTTCTTGATTTAAGGAGCCAAGTGAGACACCTTGGCAATGGAACAAGACAATTTACATTTAAATTAAGAAAAAAACGATTGCATTGTCTTATTTCAGTCGCACATGATCTATTTATCTTAATTTAAGAGTAAAAAAAAAAAAAAAAAAAATCTCATTCCATTGACAAATCATCTCATTCAGTTTTTGCTGTGTAGAAAAAGCTTCTGTATGGACTTTACCCACTTTCTCCTCAGCACCCAATTATTTATGAATATGTCCGGTATAGAGGTAAATCTTATTTGCATTACATTTTCTCTTATGAAAGGAAAAACACTTCTTTTGTTATTCATCTGTATCATATAGTATTGAATAAAATATACTACATATCTGAAAACAAATTTACACTTTTATTCTCAAATATACCGCAACCAATATGTTACCTATAGAAACTTCTTCAAATACAGATATGCCGCTGATGTTTGAAAACAGTAAAAAGATAAGAAATGATAAAAAGTATTTTGCTGTACAAGAGGAATTTTTTGTAGCGAAGCCATTGCTGCTGTTATATTGCATCATGCAGATGAACAGGCAGGGTGGAGATTTGTACCCTTGATGTGACATGGTTATTAAAAATGGACAGTTCATAGCAGCTTTTTAAGCTTAATAGGACACAGGCCCAGAGGGATTATCCACCAGCTGCTAGAGTCCATAGAGGATCACAGAAATGAACATCTTCACGTGCACCAATCAGCAATAGGCATCGGCATTCATTTTCACCTTGCCTGCTGTAACCAGGAATTAAGCTAATTCCATAAAGTGATTTGCTTAATTTAGTTTTGTCATTTCACTCGCTGTTTTGTTGTTTGTTTGAGCCTGTCTCACCCTCCAGAGCAACAGCAGCACAAAGCCGTCTGTAACAAAAAATGTTTTTGTTTGTTAGATTTCATAAAAACAGGACCAATAACAGACATTTCAGCACAGGAACGAAAAAAACAAAAACAAACAAAAAACTGCAACTTTCTTGTTGATGCTTTTAGCTTTTCATCACAGAGCTATAAATCAAAACTTTTGAGATAATGATCATTTGTATTTCTTGTAGCTCATTATTT
Organism: Cyprinodon variegatus; assembly: GCF_000732505.1. NCBI lineage: Eukaryota > Metazoa > Chordata > Actinopteri > Cyprinodontiformes > Cyprinodontidae > Cyprinodon > Cyprinodon variegatus. The sequence goes on along the minus strand of NW_015151159.1, from coordinate 59,810 downwards.
GTAACTTTTTGTAAAAAGGAAAACAAGCAGCATTTATAGATAATGTCCAAAGAGTCTTGGTGTGAACAGTGTTTATTCAATCTATTTCAAAAATATTTTATTAATACCGAAAGGACATTTTTCAACAACGTGCTGTTGAAAATTTATAAGCTCTAAAGTTAAGCTCAAAATTATTAATGACATTTCCTTTAAAAAAAATACTGCAGAATTATTTTACCAGTCAAATCCATGCTGACCTGCTTTTTGTATGTTTTTACATATGTTGTTTCTGATGAGGTTCAAGTCTGTGGTGTTTGAAGATCTTATTGCAGTAATTTTCAGCTCTTTCCACAGATTGTTTATCAGCTGCAACTCCAGACCATTTCAAAGCATTATTTCTTCCAGTCAGAAGAAACATATTAATAAAATTAAGAGTATTTAAAATGTAAATCTGCCAGAGGTATGATTAGTTTTGGAATTAGCTGTAGCTACAGCCTTATAAATAAACCTTACTTTCTCATGGAACCAAAGATCCAGCTAATTGAGATGCTGAATTAGAAATTGATCTGAAAAGTAAAATTGGCTAATGAGCTTTGTATTTTTTTTTTTTTTTAGTATTTTTTCTTTATTTTTTTATCTAGGGGCTTTTATTTGCAGAAAGAAAAGAAATAAAGACATACAGCAAAGCCCATAAAGTCAGGAATTAGGTTACGACCTTTGTTTCAAGTGCTAGCCTCCATATAGCGCGCTGGTTCGACCTCTACATCCAGAAGTTATATTATTTTAAAATGTTTCATTGTTTTGGCTTGTAATGTCACTCTGAAATAGTCCAGATCTCCTTTTAAATGGCTGTTGTGATATTAATCACATGTTGCCAGATTATAAAAAAAATCAAGTTTGATATGTTCTTCGCAGAATCTTCATTTGATTAGTTAAAATTTGTTAGAAATGTACATCTATGGCTTGTTTTACCCGTATTGTTTTACAGCTTGTAATCAATCTTTATTTATTTCATTTTTACTAGGGTTATTGGTACCTTTGGACTTTAACAAGCACTCTATCTACCATTTCCCTTTAAAGCGCTTGTGACACGCTTTTCCATCAACTGAAAAAAATTGAATAAAAGTGCATTGATATATATAAAAAAAAAAAAAAAACAGCATCTCACATTCCCTGGTGATTACAGATGTAACAAAAGACAACTATTACTCAACATTGGAATATTTCTATGAAAATTAAAATAATAAATAAAAATTAAGGGGAACTCTGGGGTCATGCATTGTACCAAGGTATATAAACATTTCAGGTATGCTGCAAAAGCAGTCTTTAAATAAGTTAAATTAAGTGTATTTACCCTTAATTTGAGTACGTAAATAAGATGATTTTCCAATGGAATTAGTATTTTTTCTCTTAAAGTAAGATAATTATGTAATATGTACTTGAAATAAAGCAATGCAATAGTTTTTTTCTTATTTTAAATGTAAATTGTCTTGTTCCTTTGGTAAAGTGTCTCGCTTACTGCACTTACTTAAAGAAAAAAATGACTTCAGGTTGAGTATAAATAGCATTAATATGCTAACACAGCGCATTGCTCCTTAGTTGCAGGAATCCTATGATACCGGACTTAACACAACTTTTATAGAGTAAGGAGGAGAAGTGCTGCAAGAAACACATGAATGCACTGGAGAAGTTCTTTCAGAGGGCCTAATATTTATAGACAGATGACCTTCACAGTAGATACTATTTACATGCATTTTAGTGGATCTAAAGTGAAAATCTCATGAAAGAAAAGGCTGTCACCAGAAACATCATGTCTAAGCAGGTAAGGAGATATCAGTGTTGGTAATATTGAACATTTTTAAAGAAGAATGATCAGAATAATCAGTTCCAAACACCAACCATGTTCATTTTATTCATATAAATCAATAGAAATGTCACCAGAAACAAGATCTGCTCATAGTCTGTATTATATAGAAGTCATTTAATTATTTCACTGATTCATGCTATTATGTACGGATATGGCATGTATATATATGCTTGAGGATGGAGATGTGCTTTGAAGATGAAAACTGTAGTTTAACATGGTTTCTTTGAACAGCCATCCCTTTAAGTGTCTGGTTATTAAATGAAAATGAAAAAAATACATAATGTATTACATTATGTACATTAAGTCTGTAACATAAATATTGCAGATTTAAAATAAATGCATCACAACAGATTCTAAGGCTGAAATATATTGAAAAGTCAGGTAATGTCTTCACGTCCTAAAAGGACTTGTGTTTGCTGCTGCTCAAAGTTTCTACCTGTGTTAGCTACCTGTTTTTTTTTTTTTTTTTTTCTACCACTGTGTGATGCTGTCAGTCTCAGCAGAGCCTTCAACACCCTCTGTGTCCTAGACATGTTCTCTGCTAACTGATGACATCTGACTTTCTTCGTCTGACTGCTTCATCTCTATACAATAGTGATTGAAATGTATCGTTGTAAACATCCAATTTTTCACCACTGTCTGGGATGCCAGTCACTGTAGCAGCGGTAAGTTTATGTGCTATGGTTCCTTTTCCACTTTATAAAATAGTGTGACATAATTGTGAAATACTAGTCTGAGAGTGCTTTTCATAGGGAGATTTTAACCATAGTTGTCGACAAATAAGCATTTTAACAGTTTGACATTTATTTCTGTAGTATTTGATATTTTTTTTCAAATAAATCTCTTTATATGGGCCAATTCACAAGTCATACCATGTCAAGGCGCTTTACAGAGACCATTTAATCAGATGTTATCATTGTTATTTAAGAAAAGGATGTCACAACACTGTAGATTTGGACAGTTTCACAGAAACCAGTTTTCTGTGCAAATGTAAGTAAATATTTATTGGGTGCTTTGACAATTAGTATATAGTCTTTTGGTTATGTAGAAGGATCTTGCTACTGTTAAAAGGTTAGGCAGTATTCATTACTTTTAATGTGAAAAAATCCCGACCTGCTGTTTCTAGCATATTCCAACAATGTCTTCATCTCCACTGCAAGGCCGCCTCTTTAAACAGCTCTAATGTTGTGCAATATCTATTTAGTGCAGAACTGTTTTTTCTTTTTTGCCATCTTCCTCTATTGCTTCTCTGTATCCTTAATGATATCTGTACCAAAATCTTGTATTATTTTACTATACATTTATCTCGTTATTTGACTACAATTACTTATAATCAAATCAAACATATTTCAACATTTAAATGTGGATTTTGGTTTAATTATACTTAATTTTAAAATATACTCTATAAACAAAGATTGAATAGTCAACACAATTGCTATTACATGGTAATAACAGAAGGTCAATTGCTTTCCTAAAGTTTAACACACCAGAACCACTTGTAAATCTGTTATAGTTTCAACCAAGCTGTCTCAGAAGGTATGTTTGCTGAAGGCCTTAAATTCACTTGGTTTTATGGATTGTCATTTTCAGAACCTCACATATATTCTAAGCTGTTGTGAATTTTCATTAGTCTCTATAAACATTTCAACAGTTTCTAAATGGGAATCAAAACATTTTCCAGATGTGAACAATGAAGTGAAAATACTGTTTCTAATAAAAGCAATTTCCCACCTCGGCAACTTAATCAATTCCTGCTTGACAAAGAAGAACTGTTATTTAAGAAAATTGTTATTGCTTGTTTTGCTCAGCAGCTAATGAGTCCACTCTGTTCTTTTACTTGTTTGCCTCTTTAAACAAAGAGAGAGAGACAGAAGTAGAGAGAGTAGCTATACTTAAAGGGATTTATTACCTGCGATATTTTAACTAGTTCTTTGTCTGTGAGTAATGAAGCATATTGTGAAATATTGTCACCTTTTATGTTTCTTCAGACCTGTGTTTCAGGCTATCATGTTTGATAGTTGGTAACCTGATGCACCACACAAAATAAAATACTGTTTAAATTAAAGTTTTTTTTTTTTCTAGATGCATCCATAATCCCCTGAATATAGGAGATATGATGTTGCTGCTCAAAGAAACTACATGATTTGCTAGCTTTGGAAACAAATTCCAACTACAAATCAGTTAAAGCATGTAAAGGAACTAGTTTAAGAAATTTTACAATAAGCTCTGAAAATATAGTAATTATTGTGGTATATAAAGAAGCTGTGATTCAAGAGATGTGTTCAATACTGTACATAAGCTTTTTCCTGTGATAAATATAAAGTACATTAATAGAAATGACAATATATTTTACTTTTGTTTACCTTCAACAGTCAAAGGCAGCTCTAAACAAATGGGTTTTTAACCCTTTTACAGTCTTCTGGGAGTTTGTTCCAGATCAGTGGAGCCTAGGAACTAAATGCTGCTTCTCCATGTTTGGTTCTAGTTCTGGGTGTAAAGAGTAGGCTTGAACTTAGAAGACCTGAGTGATCTGAGAGGTTGATACACTGACAGCAAATCTGTTATGTGTTGAGGTGCTGATCCATTCTGTGATTTTTTAGCATGTTGGACCATGGGTGGTGACAGTGGGTAAACAGACTAGGCTCAAAACACAGCACTCAGAAATATGTCTACCCTGGTAAGGTTAGGTGTGATTATTATTATTATTTTTTGGTAATTTTTCCAATTGTGTCTTCTGGGGCTGCACTGTGGTGAAGAACCACTGCCTTAAAATTAAAATCTTATGGCTTTTAAACTCTGCCAGTAATCTTTCTGTTTGCATGTTCCCATGTGAATGAGCGGGATCTTTCTGTGTACTGACATAACTGTTCTTTCAAGAAATTACATTTTGATATGTATGCATGTGCTCTTTTTTTAGCTTGTGTTTCTTTGTTTGCAAGGCGTATGAGGTACTATAAATAATACTGCATATCTGCAGGTATACCAAAGTTATTTCTGATTGTAACCCATATTGAAGCAGGTGCTGTGCAAATATCTCTGTTGAGCACTCTTCATTAATGTATGGACAATCAGACAGATTGATTCAGACCACCAGCAGATGAGCTGACGACATCTGGCAAGCCGATTAAATCTAATGAGGGCAGATGTATCAGTCTAAGTTCAAGAACAGGACAACATTTGCTTCTTCACCCTGACATATTAAACATTATACAGCCATCAGAGTTGTTAAAGCTAACTAATTAGCAGATTATATTTCACTCTATAGAAAATGAAAATTAATCCCGACCATAGACGCTTTTAAAGTGTAATTTAACCTTTCACATGGATTAAACAAATGAGATGTTTCATGTTTAAAAGTTGACCAGGGTAATTTTTTTTATATTCTAATAAATCTATGACAGATTGCCTTGTTTGTTATGTTTTTTGTGTATTTGCACAAATCTATTCACAGCGAGTGAAGGAGCATCAGACATGAAAGACATCCCATGACATTGAACCAACCCTTTGCATTATATGTTACATGTATTATAACTACCTCAATGTAAATGTCCTAAAGCACATTTTGTCCCTAGTTTCAGGTATTTCTGTAGGAATTAATTTGTTGTTCTGGGCATAATAATAATAAAAAAAAAACTGTGTCTATATTGATTGTTTATATGTTTACTATCTACAGTAGAATGAATATTTATACTTTTTTCATTTTAGTTGTTTATTCATATATATATATATATATATATATATATATATATATATATATATATATATATATATATATATATATATATATATAGCATTTAGTGGATTCAATTATTGTAAATATGTTATGTATACTATAACAGAGTAAGCAGTAGTATCTCCTGATGTATGTAGTCAGGACTTAAAAACACTTATAGAATAATTATTTTTTTAAAGGACAGGAGCATTAAGATCACTCCTTTCTTTTGGCTTAGTTTATTCAATTAAACAAGAGGCAGGGTTCATCCTTATCTCTGTCTATCCACCACAGGCAGAAGTCCCTGCCTGTTAGTGGAGAAATGACGTGCTTATTATTAATGTATAATCGGTTTGGTTTTTACCCTATGTGCTGCAAAACCGTCTGCATTTTAAATAAGTAAATCCTAAATCAATGGCTTGGGAGTATTACTAGAGTTAAATTAGCTTGTATCTTCTGCAATAGTGAACAATGAAAAATTATAGCTTCATAAAGCTGAGGGGGAAATTCACTGGGAGACAGATAACTGCTGTTTTCTGGAATAATACAAATGTTTAAATCATCCCTTTAATGTCAGAAAGTCACAGATGCAACACTGTGAAAATGTAAACTTTGACATGAATGACCTTCTGTAATGTATCCCTTATTACAGTGTAAGACAGCACAAATAAAGGTGCCATGGCACAATGCTGGTAGTGCATCAACTCATCCATGCATAGAAGATGTCAAACTTCCAGCAGGAAACAATTAAAGAATTGAAAACAGAACCTGCAGTTACCATAGAACGATAACTTTGACTACTGCTCACGAATACGTAACAGCAACTGTGGTTTCTTGGAAGAAGCTTGAATGTATTTGGAATTCAGTATTTATAGGAAATATGATTTTTTATGTTTTTATTTCATATAGAGAAGAAATGTATGTTGGTTTTCTTTACCTAGCAACATAACAAGCATAATTCAATGCAGTGGTGCAGCTTAATGTATACTAGAACAAACCAAATAAATAAATAGTGTCATTGTGGTGGTTAAGGAATTAGACATTTCTTCAAGGACTTTTTAAGAGTTTTCTTTACAAAGAAAATCATTATTCTCTAGGTTAATAGCAAATAATTTACTGAAAGAAAAGTATTAGCCAGCTAGTACTAATAGCACTACTACTAATACTTATTATCATTAGAAATAATAATAATAATAATAATAATAATAATAATAATAATAATAATAATAATAATAATAATAATAATAATAATAATATTAGTAATACTGATGCTTTTTCACTCTTTTTTTGTCATGCACAAATAAATAAATAACCTTGTTTTGACCCATGGGTGTTTGAGCATTTGGTTTTCCTTCACGTTCATATTTCTGTGTGCATTACTTTGATTTGTCTCCTTTGGTTTAAACATCACTGATCACACTATTTTAAGCTCTCTGGTTTTTAACCTAAATGGAGAATAAAGAACTTGGTCTGCAAGAAATCAAAATAACAGCTACTTTAGATCTTATAAATCTGATAAATCAGATCTTTCTGCAAATGTGCTGCACAGTATAGATGATTAAATCTAGCTTGCACATTCATATATCAAACATTATTAGACTAAAAAACTTGAGATGTCAATTCTTTAATTGGTAATAGATATTCTCCAAGAGCCGATAAATGTGTTCCTTTACCTAAAGTGGCAAGAATAAAGCTGTTTCTGGTCAGTACATTTCATTCTTCACAGTTACCCAAATACGGAACCTTTTGAAGTCCTCAAGTTTCGCTCCCACAAGCATATTTCTACGTAGCAATCACACAGGAAACACATTTTTTCTCTGATGAAGTGTCAAGATCAAGCTGCAGCAACTCCCAACCTAAACCTGTAAGAAAACATGCTTTGCACCTGTGAAGTATGTATAGGCCTTAAATTAACACTGGCTGCCTTTGGTAAGTTTACAATCTTTTTCTATAGTTTTTTGAATTATCCTTTTTGAGTTTCCTATTAATATTATCTACAAACATAAACACTGAGATCAAAATCTTGATTCTATTTTGCATGAAAAAAGGAGAATAAAACTGATGATCTAGGCTCACACCAATGCTGATCAGTCACACATGGTCCTCTTACATCAGTCTATCGCAGATTTCGTCACTTACCCAGGCTGGTGGGTCCCCCTTCTCCGTCTTCACAGTCAGTCATGTTGTTCTCCATCCCCTTTACTCAACAGGCTTAGAAAATGCTTGGCAGCTTAGAGTCAAAGGTGAGACGTTTGCGTCCCTCCAAAAAGCTCTTCCCTTGCTTTATCTAATTATTATTTTCAGTGCGGAATAAAAAGCTATGTTTTATGTGCTTCTTAACTTGCCTGGTTTCCTCTGTCTGTCATAGAGAGGAGTCCAGGGATACCGAGAGCTGCTGCAGGGGAGAGTGGATGCTGGTGCACGGTGTCACTCACATGCACGCTCTCAGCGTCTGCACGCTACTCACCTCCCAGCCAGTTTAAGCCTGGTGTCTACATTTGTGTATTCAGAAGGTTTTATCCCTCTATCCTCCCCCCTGTCCCTCTTTCTCTCCGTCTCATCATGAGAGATGGATGGAAAGGGATTGAGAGACGGAGGGGATACGCGTCAGACCTCGGAGCACAGCCTCCTAAGATTAAGCATCTATGATTTGCTTTCAGCCAGCAGACCATATTGCATTTCATCACTTTGTGTTCATCCCTCTCTTTTACTTTATGTCTCTATTATACTCTTCTTCATGGTCAGGGCCCTTTATCTGTAACTTACCTGGAGGCTACACTTTATAACTCAGTCAACCTATCTCCCACAGTTACCCCCTGCACTGGCTGAACTGTCTGGGAGAAGAGGCTGACTTTTGGACTCCTGGAGTGCATGGGAGACACTTTTCCATCGTTTCCCATTTCTAAGCAACTATAACTCTGTGAAAGTACATTTAGAGAGCAGTGATGGAAAAATTAATAATCTTATACAAAATGCATTCATTATATTTAGTTTATCAAAATACATTTGTTTTAATATATGTTTTTATTGGATAAAATTGGATCACTATTACAATGAAATGTTATATCCCTAAAATGAAATAATGCATTTCCTCATTAATCTCACTCGACTAATCTGCACCTCTTACCTTATAATAAAAATACAACTGGCCTTTAATAGGAAAAAAAAAGGATGAAAATTTTTTTTTTTCTTCTTTCATAATCTTTTGTTTGTTTTCTTGGTGTTATATAATCACAAACAGTGTGAGCATCTCGTGGTTAGATGGGTTTAAAAAGATATATATATTTTTTTCAGTCAGTAGAAGTTATCTTCTAGTGGATATCCTTATGAATTAAATGTCAGCTCTGTCATTATGAGGAACAATCCTCTGCAAATATATCTCTTAATATTGATTTTCACAGTACACAACAACTTTGATTAATGTATGTAGATTTTTCTGTCATGTTTGAAGGTTCATAAAGAATGTGTAATGTGAAATCATTTCTAAGTTATAAAGATTCAGGTACTGACAAGCTGGACTACAAGAAACAACAGAAAAATGTAACAAAAGAGCAAAAATCAGCACAAAATGTATTTCAGAGGTGGATGACAGCCAACTGTAAAATACATTGCAAGGAAATATTACAGATGAGCAGAGGAACCATGGCGAGTGTTACAGAGCAGAAGCAATAAAGAACTATCCCTAAAATTATAAATAGAACAAAGAGCTTGTACTGCAAAAAACTAAAATAAAATAAAAATTATCAACTACAGAATGCAGAGCTGTCAAAAGCAAACAAGAGACAAATCATAAAGTTGTGGGGAGTTTCTTAAGAGTATGATTAAACCATATTCCCAGCTTCAGATGGCTAATGTAGCACCAAATCTCTGTTGTTCAAAACTAGAGCACAAGAAGATAAAAGAGCCAGGAGCTCCTGAAAGAACGGAGATCTACAGCTTAGGTGATAATCTTTTGACAGGACAGCTTTTAGCTATGCACCCCATAATTTTGGCCCTTATGGAAAAATTCCAACAGTAATATATGTTTGACACAAAGCAATGATTTATAAGAAAGTAGTAAACTCTGCAATAAACTAAAAGTTTGACACAAGCTATAAAGGGAGCAGAGCAAATGTGGAAGAACCAATCATTTAATCTACCAGGAGTATAGATGATTTTCGTTTCAACTGTAAACTATTTAAAACATGAGTATTTTTTTCAAAATTTTAATATTCCTTTTTAAAATTTATTTGAGTCAATCGCAAATAAACAAACCCTAAAAAGGTCTGAGATTTTTTTTGAAAGAACCTATATCAGTTTTTTTTTTTAAGACTGACAAAAACATAAACGAACTAAACTCATCTAAGTACTTTTACTAAATAAAATTTTTATTTTAGTCAAACAATAATAATAACAATGTATATAGGACTCGTTCCTTATTTATGGCTCCTTCTTTCAGGGGCCTGCTCAGTACATCCAGGCTCTTCTACGCAGCAGGTGTCATAGTTGACATGTAGAGAAATATTTTTCTTCTGAGATCCAAGCAAAATAACATAAGGTGCAAAACAAGTATGCTCTGTTTGAAATAGTTGCAAAGGACATCAAGATGCAGGCTTGATGTTTTTAAAAACGTCAGGTCTCCCTACATTTCTATAAACTAACACAGTGTAAAAGGGCATTTTAAAATCCAGATTTTAGGTAGCTACAAAGTCAAATACTACATTCAGCCAACTCTATAACCTTATTGCGCTCAGGACTTTAAAAAATGACTTAAATCTAAGTTTACTGCATCCCTTTTTATTAATGTGAATTAAAAACCTGTCACCCATACTTAAAAAATTATTTAGAATTGCTAATCTTTGTCTTTATATGTAAGTATGACAATAAGTTCTAAAATTCATATGGGTTTTCAAACTTTTCTTTTTCTACACTGGATCTTTGTGGGGTTTTTAAGTTTAAATTTCCCAAGGTAACTTAAAATCCCACATTCATTTTTGCAAAGTATTAAAGGTATAGTGGAGGATTTTCGCAACAAAGACCCGCCCTCTCCACTTTAAAAAATAATGCACATGCACAACCCTGCACCCGCTCCCGAGAGGGAACGCCTATTAAACGTTTGCAAGAGCATGCACAAGCCCATTTCTCCTGGTGCAAGCTCTGTTTAAAAGTTGCTGTTTGCATCGCTCATATAGGAAGATTTGCAATTTTTCCACTATGTCCGACTCACCACTGGTAAGTGAAAATGGGGTGGAGCATGTAGGATGGCCTTACGTAAACATATCACCAGAATGATTTACAATTAGGAGGAGCATTTATTTTGAAGATCCACCCGGAAAAAAGAACATCCACTATAACTTTAAAGGAAAAGTCCGGCCATTTTCTGAATTCAAACTTCTGAAAGTAATTTGAATATGAAATTATTACATACTGTTCAATAAATGATAAGTGTTTTTAATTCAGAGTAATTTTCATTTGAATGTGCTTTACCGGAGACGTCCATGTTTGTCAAAGAACAATACTGCCACCTACAGGGTTGTGACATGACTGTGTGGTATCGGCTGTTGAGAAAGTCCCAATGCTGTATCTGTTATTTGTCATCTTGAAAACATTCTTCTTGGCTACATATCATGTGTTTTTTCTCTGGCCAGATGTTCGATGGCAAATCCTCCCTCTTCAAACTGGCAATCCAATGACGAATCCGTCCGTGGTTGATCATCAATCGGAACAGTTAAAAAACACATTTTTTTTTCACTTTTACCTAATATATTACAACATCGAACTGTCATTCACGTGGGCATTGTCAGTTTAACTATGGCTCTCGCAAATTAACTTGGTGAAGTCCCCTCGAAATCTTAAATAATTGTTGTTGATTGCAGATGTGTCTAGTAGTTCCCACTGATTTTGCTTCTAAAGCAGGGAGAATAGTGCTAGGCTTACAGCACCGTGACGTCACTGCTGGAAGATGTCAGGAGTAAAGTGTTACCATATTTGAACAAACATTTTTTTTTTTTTTTTTTTTTACGGATTAACGCTATATTAATTTAATCTTTGTGAACGTATTTGTTTTAGGTATAGATAATGATCCATTGATCATTCCTTGCTGACCAGACTTTTCTTTTGAGTAAAGAAACCTATACACAGGCAGAGAGTAATGTGTCCCTATGTAATATATTGGCTTTCCAATCCATAAAGATCAGTAAAATGTGGAGATGAAAGTAATTTAAGGGACAACAGTTTTCAGTCAGGAAAACTACTGCAATCAATAAAATAAATGAATTGATAAGTAAAACAAGTCCCAACAAGAAAAACTTCAAGTTTCAGGTGCTGAAATCCCCTCCGTATGTGTTGTCCGGCAATGCTGAGCTATAATTTAACCCTGACATTGAACATGTGGTACTGCGGATGCCAAAAACATCAAGCGTTCATGTTAATCTAACTCACCATACTCCTGCCCTGTCAGTGAGAGTGGGATGTTGGCTTCACTTTGATTGGCAGAAAGCCTGAGAGCCATCTTCATCTGGGCCAAGCGGCTTTAGCTCTTAAACCGCAGGCTCCTCCCTTCCTCTTTCGCCGCTGCTACAAATGTGGCCGTGACTACCAGAGGAGTGAAACTCAATCACCCTGCTTGTTGGTTTACAAAAGCAGGCAAGTGAATACAGATTTCACATTTTAATTCAAAAGGTAGTGAAGAAGAGAAAATGTTTACAAAGGCACATATGCGAACACACCTACTGACAGCCTTGAATGAACTTTCTGGTGGCCTAATCCAGCAGATTAAGGCCACAGAGGACCAGTTGAGCTCAGCTCTCAGGGCTTTCTATTCCAATGGTTGCTAAGCATCCAAATGACACCTGTTGTCAAACCAAGAAAATAAAAGATCCTGTGACTATTTCATAATAAAGATCGCTTAAGGATTTAATAATGTGGGCATGATACCTGTCTGTCTGTCAATCTATCTATTCTTTACATTACAGGACAAAACAAGCTATTGAATATTTATGAAATGGAAAGGGATGGATGGTTTTCAAAATGTGAAGAGGAGAAAAATATCTAAAAATTCGGATTGGCATTTATTTAGCTTAATTTATTATGGCCTTCATGGAAAAATGGCAAGAAAACAGCAGTAGTAATAAAACCAAGAAGGTCCATCAAAATTTGGCTTTGATCCATCTAGTAAATTGCAAACAGGTGAAATTTATGTTGAAGTAAACCTACGGCGAAACATCTTGGTGGAGATATAACTCAGAAGATTTTAAATTTGCACCTGAATAAAATATGGTTCTATACCCTTTGGGGTAATTAATACATATGCACGATTTATTTTCAGTTTGTTTTTACTAATGTAAAAAAATCACAGACCATTCTCTTTACGTTTTAACGCCATAATGAAAATAAAAATGAAATATGGATATGGGAATGTACTTTAAACCTCTGATAAGAAAATAAAATGCTAATCCTTTCATAGTATTCACATTCAAAGATAAACCAGAGTGCTGTGAACCTCTGGCATTAGTGATAATCACTTTTAAATATATATACGGCCACACTAACAACATTGATTAATGGGTTTTAAACTGCCCTGACGCAGTGCTAGAACAATGATAAACGTGTCATCAAGATCTAAAAAGTGCATCCAACAACTTAAATGCTGCTTCCATGTATTTTGCTCACTGGGACTCAAATACCCCACTGTGATTAAATCATACAAGGAAAAGGTTTTTTATTCCCTGGCTGTTCTTGGATTAATAGCAATCAGCATTATGCTTTTTATTGACTTTTCAAAATTATAGAAATTAAACCATCAAGTTTTTTTTTCTTTTTTAGATTATCTTGGTTCACATTTCTTTTTTCTGTTAACTTTTACTTATATTAGAATATTGGTATGTTCTGTATTCAACCAACCCTTACTGCTCTGCATCGTCACTAGCTAATGCTTTTGTCCTCAAATGAACTGCATCAATCCAATGTGAATTCCAAAAATATTACATTGATCTGCTTTTGACATCATTTATTATTTGTTTCAATCAAAATTGGCTAAGCAGTTTAGCAGGGGAAAAAAAAAAGTCAAATGTAATCCCTTTCAGCAGTGAAATCCTCTCAGAATGATGACATGTTGCTTGTGTGAGAGATCAAAAAAACTACTGGCAGGAAAAGATAGAGGAACATAAAGATATTTCTACACAGCCATTTAAAGAGTCTAATCAAATTAATGGTGTTTAATAAAGGGAATAAAACCAATTCGGTCGTGATTAGCCATTAATTTACTGTAAAAGACAAAACGAGAATTCTCATCAAGTTTTAAACAGTATTACAGAACTGACACTTCTCAAATATTAAACTTTGAATTTTATTTAATTATTTAATTGTCAGAAAATGCAGGGACATCTCACAGAGGATAACAAAAAAAAAAAAAAAATACAAAACTTAATTCAATGAGGGGTCTTATCTGTATGGCCCTTTACTAATGCACTACATCTGCCACTGTACATTAAGCATAGATTTGCGTAACAGTGACCTTTAGTACAGAAGGCGTTTTAATTATCTACTAAATGTTGATTTGGTATTTTGATAATTGACATATAGGATTTTGTTCCAGGTCCTGCATAGCTGCTCCTCATGGCTGCGAGGAGAAAAAAAAAGTTACTGGAAACAAATCAGATCTGCTGTACTCTTTGGTAAGGCTTAGGAAAATGTTGTGTGTAAAGTCTAGAGGTAGACGTGAGTTTTAGAGGTACTTGTTATGATTTGATCACTAAACTCTTGCTTGGACAAGACAAAAAGTAATGTTATATAATTGTTAATGGTATTTAGCACTATATATAATTAGTATTTCAGTAGGTCATGTGGAATTTGGTGTAAAGGGAAACTTCAGTTAAAAATGTTCAATTTACATCATATATCATGCAATGAAACAACAATAGCAGGGTACTGTGGCAGATTTCAAGCTACATTCCTAAACCGGATGAATATCATAAATGCAGTTAAACAGTAAATTGTGACGCAACACAAACCATATTAAAAGCATGTTCTCTCCACTCCTTCGTCTGGCTTCAAATTTTAACGTGATCTCTCTGACATGAAGTCAGGCCTTTATGATTTGAAGAGGTATTTTTACTGCTTACCTCCTGGTTGGTGTTTAGTTACATAGTGAAACACTCCTGCTGGTTTGACTAATAGCCAACAGATGGCGACATAGGCTGGTCTGGTTGTACTTAAGCTGCTTAGACTTGCACCATTTTCTACAGTGATGAAGAAATCCAGCTTTAAGTTGTTTAGTCTTAAGTGTTACAGTGGTAATCCACACCTCCATGAATAAAATATATTCTAAAATATTATTAGATATGTATTTTTGCATTTAGAAATGTGTAGCTTATCTGAGTGGAAAGTGTTGGTCATGGGGGTGGGGTGGTGGGGCTGCAGTTGTAATATGAGTTACCACCGGAACTGTGAGAAACAGAGAGAGAAATCTTCTCATCTCTGTTTCCCGCTGTGCCATGACAAGTCTCAAAGATATGGCCACTTTCTGTGTGCCAGCAGGGAACCACTTTATTATTTTGTGGGAAAAAATAAAGTGTCACGGATAGAGATGTTACATGTTATACAATGGTCTTATGCCTTCTGCCTGTTCTGCATTTCCTTATGGTTCAAAAATATGTTTACCTTCTCATACTTGGAAATTTGGAAAGTTTATGTTATCATAGGTTATCTATAAATCTATGAGTACACGCACACTTTCCTTACACAATAATGCATTGTTCTAAAATTATTCTTTTATCTCTGAAAACAGGCTGGGTGTGAATGAGAGCTAAAAGAGGGGATACAATCTACCACCACAGAGCGGCGCCATTCACACCAACATTAAACACATAAGGAACCAAATGTAGCATAGTTATGATAATTATCCTTCCGCATAGTCTCCGTGATAGCATAAGTAATCTCTGGACCACCCATTAATCCCAGTCCTATTTGTACGTGTTTCTGTTGGCAAAGCATCAGTAAACTGGGATGTTCCTCCAGTGGACTGCTGCAGCGCAGGGCAGGAACTTTGGCTGCACTAAGTCAAACCAGACCGCTGTGAGCGGTCTTAGAGGATGACACAAGGTGTGAATGATTAGATGACCATAATGATTTAGGCAGACATGAAATCTCCTCCAGATGAGTCCTTTCTCTCAGCAGAGAGCAAATCATGTAGCCAAGTACGGACGGCAACAAAGCATCTTTTCTGACACGAGGACCGGCATGTGTTTGAAGATGTTTTCTCACTCCATGCATTCCACCATTTCTCTCTTACCAACTCAGCCAGACAGACACCTCCGCTGTGAAGCTTTGCATAATGGTGGAAGTGTTCAATAAACTCTTTCAATCCATATAATTTGGTGAGAAGCCTTTCAACAAATTTCTTAAAAGTAGAGATAAATTACTTCCATGTGAACTTTAAAGCCAGCTGACAGAAACATGAGGTATGTGTGATTCTAAACATCTGGCAGGTATGTTTTAATGCGTTCAGGTTAATAGCTAAACATGATGAACGGTGAAAGAAATGTTTTCACCATTATCTATTACATAATAAAGAGTTTGATCAAAACATATACATTAACTCTGGAGACATGCTCCCATATTGAGAATGCACAGCATCTTCTAGGCTGTTCTTTTTCGTGTTTTTTTTTTGTTCTTCATAAATCACTAAAAGTGGCACTTATATTGAAAGAAAAGTATATATATATTTAATGTTTCACCAGAAATAACCTTGCAATGGCAACAAAATCTGTTCTAGTTTAGCTGAACTCATCAATAACGTCCGACTTGGATCCCAAAGTTAAAGCTGCAGCCAAAAGCTTGAAGGAAGGTAGAAACAATTGAACTTAACATCAGGAAGTGATACTGAATTAAATTTATTAAAAGAATGAGCAACAATACACCAAACATGATAATGAGGCTTAGAATACAGTGAAAAGTGTCAGCAGAGTTGAATTCTACTTCTTCTTTCCACTTTTTGAAGCTTTGTCCAGTCCCTGGATGTACTTGCGAGGGATCTGATAATGATCTGAAATTCAATTACAAAAGGGATATCATAACTCAATTTTGCAAATAAATATGGTACGTTACGTTATATTACATTACTACTAACTAGCATTAAAAAAAGGTTCTTACCAAGCAACAGACTTCCAACCTGATGAACCTGGTTGCCTTGGATCTGGACCAGGACTCTGTCTTTAGCTCCAGGGAGGAGCTGTAAGACGGTACTGGCCTGGACTCTGTGCTGCAGAGCAGAGGCAACTACTGCAGGATCCAAACCATACACTTCCAGATTTTTTATTAGAGTCACCTACAGACATAAATATACAAACAAAAATACAGAAAAAACCCTAATAAATCTGAATTCTGAAAGCATTTTATTAATAACAGAACAGTAAAAAAAATGCTTATTCCAGACATGCAAGGGATTCATGTTTAGGTCATCAAAGTCACATTTAACTATACATATTACCAGATAATTGTAGCTTCGAGAATTTAGATGACTAGAATCATCCTTTAAGTATTAAACTTTTCAAATCCTTTCCACTTTTAAAGCTTATCCAAATTTGGAGTGTTTTGATTAATTATGTGTATACACCTAATAAAACCAGTAACACTCCATTCACCCACTTAGAGCAACATAAAAGTAGTTAATTTTCTTTCAAACCATAGATTTTAAAACTCTCAAAATATAAAATTTGAAAAAAAAAAAAAACAGTAAGACTTCAAATATCTAAACAAGTCTATAGCTATTGGTTTCTTAAAACTTTTTTAAAACTAGTTACCTTCTTGTTAGAACCTCTAGAAGCTACAGAGATGTCTATTGGCTCAATGTGACCTTTCTTCACAACTGGGGCTTGTCCAGGAAACACAACCTGATAGCACTCTTGCATTTTTCCCAATGTCCTGTGAAAAAGATGATATGGAATAAAACCTGCAGACAGAGATATCACCCCCCCATTTTAACTCCGTCCGTCCACCTCCACCCTACAGCTCATACTAGGGGATCCTGAGGCATTCCCAACTCATACAGACTTAAAGATATCCAAATCCCCCCAACTAAATCTTTTGGATGCGGAGTAGCATCTGCAGAGAAAGCTTGTTTCATCCGCCTATATCCAGGATCTCACTCTTTTGGTCTAGAGCCGTATTTCATGACTAAATGTTCTGGTCTGAATGTAGACAGACCTGTGAATGAAGAACTTTAGTATTTGGTTCAGATCTTTCTTCACCACAACACACCAGAGCAGTGCATGCATTACAGCAGACAAAGCCCCATGCCATCTGTCCATCTCCCATCCCATCATCACTCATCAACAAGATATATAGCTCCTAACAGTGACGACCAATTGCTGCCTTGAAGCCGGAGCTGACCCACCCATCTGTCTAATTTCCATTTCTTAAAAGGTATAGTGAAGGATTTTCTCAATTTTTTTAAAAGATCCACTTTCTCCACTTTAAGAAAAAAATGCACATGCACAACCCTGTACACGCTCCCAAAAGGGAACGCCTATTGAACGCAAGAGCATGCACGGGTCTATTTCTCTTCGTGCATGCTCTGTTTAAAAGTTGCTGTTGTCATAGCTTATACAAGCTTACTTTGTCCGAACATCCACTCTAACCCCTAAATCTCTCAATCACGATATAGAGCGGGGACTATATAGTGGACTTTATAGTGAACTCAGTTAACTTGACCGCTCGGACGGATGGCTTCTTTTTGCTCCCTGTTGGTCACGTAACTCCTTCAACAATACGTGGTGTCTGCGCCATCTTTGTTATTAGTTGCCAACAGCGGGCCACTGTGACAGCAAATCCCATAAAGCATTCCGGGATATATCTGCCTCTTCTGAGGCCTTACTTTTCTTCTCATACACTTCGTTGACACTTTTTTTTTTTACGACCCTCTGCCATTTTCAAAGAACTATGGTGAGAAAGGTGAGTTTCACTGACTGTCTGAAATGGTAGCTTATCACATATATGCGTGAAAGTTTGCATGCGCAGAAAAAGAAACCTGACTGCCTTACTTAAACATATGACCAGAATAATTGATAATTAGTAGGACCAAGTATTTTGATGACCCACCCAGAAATAAAAGATCATTCTCTATACTTTTAACTGAATTTTAGAATAAAAAAACAAGTTTTACAGGTGGTCTAATTTAATGAGATGTAACCTCAACATGAAATTCCTCAGTATTTCATCCACACCATCATGTCATCAATCACCGGTGCATGCAGCAACATAACAAATTTTAAACAAGTTAAACAAGACATGCAGCCATAACCAGGGCATAACGACATCAACATGAAATTTCATAATCATAATTTGTTTGTTTACCTGCTAAAGAGGTCATCCCATTTGAGAGACTCGACCTCTTGGTATTCTGATTTATCCAGTAAGCAGTCGCACAGAGAGGGGTTTATCGTCACGTAACTGGTGAAAAAAAAAAATGAAAAGAGGGGCTTGGTTAAATGGTGGGACCTAAACAAGGAGCATGAGGAGTCGCTACACTCTGTCAGGTCGCAAATAGATTTGATCCAATTACAGAGTTCTTTCAAGACATCTTGAGAAGAACTTACTTCCGTAACATAAAAAGACGTATTGAGAGACATCTTTAGTGTGACATTTTAACCTTTTTAGATTGTAATGGCATTATATGGTCAAAGGGTCAGAACCTTTTTAACCTAGCAGGGATGGTGCATTTTTAGCTGTACAATTACAGTTAAATATTCTCTTTAAATCTGTGCACAGACAATAAAAACAGACACATAAATACTGATTCATGTAATAATCTATAAAAACTCAAATATGAAGTTTACTACATTTGATGACATAATTGCATTAGTTTGCAAAACATAACCAAACCTAATAAGAAACTTACTTTTTATTGTTTTCATCCACCAGCTCATTCTTCTTCACATATTCAGTGATTGCACTTCTGACTTCAGCAGGATGCATTATTGCTCCTTTCCTAAACGGGATCAAAGCAAACATCAGCCCCTTAAACAGAGAGAACGTCACAAATATTCTGAGATGTCAATCCTTTTTATTCTTAAAAGATGGAAAAATACATTTGCCGTTTGCTGCAACAGTTAAAATCATACCCTAAATTCCTGCAGGAATGTGTGAGGGAAGTGCTGTAGGGTTTATTACAGGGCTTAACACCCTGTTAAGAGCAAAAAATTATTTGTAATTATCTGATTAAGTTGTAATTAAAGGCAAACCATGGACTTTGTGACCTAAAGAGTTGAGGCATATAAGTTATTTTAATCAATTCCTCAGGCATATATACAGCACTTGACACTATCAATGCTACGAGCGGGGCTCCACTTTGAAATACCAACTATTTAAGTTAGGAGAAGACGCACCGTCGTATTGAAGAAAGCGCCGTATTGCTTTATGGTCACAGGCTCTTATATCATCATGGAGCTACAGTAACGCTTTTGCTCTACTACTGGTCATGGCTGAGGCAAGGAAAAACTTTAAACCCACCGAGGAAGCTAAAAAGAGGAAATGTGAACAGAATTGTGCGCAAGGAAAAACAAGAGTCGATCAGGGAAAAGAGTTTGTTCGTTGCCGTAGGCTGAAAGAAGAAGCTGGGTGTAAAACCGATTGTCTTTCCTCAACTTTATTATTAGACTGGTAAGTTAACACTTTGCTCAGAGTATACAGTCATATATCTGTTATTATGTTTGATGTTTAATAGAAGCAAAATATGGGCAGTTACAGGTCTAGTGCTACTAGTGGCCAATAGTTACATGGTGCGCCTTTAATTATGGTTTTTCTCCAGGCCAGATTAAACATCCTTTAGCGAACTGTGAAAAATCCAACACTACAAGAATCCATTAACAACCTCCGATTGTAATGTAAGCACTGCAGTCTATTTAAATTTCTATTCCTTTAAGAAAAATAGAGATTATAAAGATTGATCTGATGGCAAAGGAGCAACTGTGAAGGATGGTCAAAAATATTTTCACAAGGGCTAAAGTCAGGGGAGTCCCAAAACCAGTCTGATGTGTGTTTGGAATCTTTTTTTCCATCCAACTGGGCTGAACGTCATGTGACGTAAACCATGACGCAAGTTCTGCTCCGTCTGTTTCTATCCATCTAGTAGCAAATAGATGAATCTGTGTTCTTTCTGGCATCAGACAAGTTCTTCAGGAGGGATTTAGTTAGTCAACGTAAATCGCAACACAAATTAGTTTATCTAAGGTGTCAGTTTTTGTTGCATTTTCCTCTTTCCAAGTATTCAATCTCACTTTGATTGCAGGGTGTTAGAAAAAAATGCTGAATAGATGACTCATTTTGAGAGGCCTTTTCTAAATAATCTGTATTCAAAGCCACAGTAAAATAAACTGCTAAACTTTAAATGATTAGTCTTAAAACGCAATTTTGTGATATAAAGGAGATTGTAGTTTATTTTATTGCATGGTTTACTGGAGTTCACTCTTCCAACGATAGAAGAAGTTTGGTTAAAAGGGGTGGGGGGTGGTTAGGGGATGGTGACTTTCTCGTAAACCGAAGGGGGGCCCAGCAGGGAAAGTTTGGAAACCACAGGCCAACATTAAGCTTAAGGAATGGTCTTGACCTCATCCCTACTGAAAATATGCATCCAATTTCTCTGTTGTACAAGAAAAATGTAAATGTATCTTTAAATTACAAAAAGCCATTTTGCATTTAAGTTTGAGTCCATAATCAAAGCAAGCAGACGGATGACCAGAACTATCAGAAATTGAACTCATTTCCATCATCTTTTATTTGGTTATTTCTAAACCATAGAAACTCAACCATTAATCTTCTGTCTTTTATTAAGATAGTTCATACAAACAGGCCAATAAACTAACAGTAGTTGTTACAAGGGGCCCATTTCATACTCTTTGCTATGCACTGCTTCTATGTAATGTGTATGTTCCAAGAACAACAAAGAAAGCAATTTGTCTGCTTTCTTTGTGGATTTAAAGCTTTATATTTCCTTGAAAGTGTAAGTAGAAAAGTATATGGCGCCACAACAAAGGAAAAGCAGAACAAAAAGGTGGTCTTCAGGTCTATAAAGACTAATATTTATTTGACTTTTACCTAGGCCATATTAACTTATCCCTTTACAAGAGAGAAGAGAGGTTGATGTCAGTTTAAGCAAACCCCAGACCCTGTCCCTGCTGGGGTCCTGCAGTATCTCCTCTAGGTAAACACCAGCTCCAGCCCTCGCTGTGATGGCCACCTGCTGCCTGAACCATGATAACATGATCCTGCAGGAGTCAGGGGTGAGAAGACTTCAAAGGGGACACACAAACACACACAGACCTCTTATTTGCATCCAAGAACAGTGGCTCCAAACGAGCAGAAACAGAGTATAGAGTAGTGATCTCTGGAGGGTGGTACTGGGCTTCCCCTTCTCCTCCACCCTGCACAGCTGTTTTTTCAACACCTGCCTCTTCTGGAATGCTGAAGGACCGCAGTCTGTCAAATGTTTAGTAATTCAAAGGGAGAATTTAAAGGGGTGAAAGTTGCAGAAATGTATAAAACATTAATAAGCCGAAGCCCAGACAGGGTTTAACTCACTGTGGATTTTTCCAGTCCACCTCCACAATGCTCTCCACACCTTTGCTGAGTTCTTTCACTTGAACAAGATTATTCTGCTGCTGCATGACTTGTAGAAACCTGGACAGCTGTTGGAACAGTAGAACATGCGACGAGTGACAAGAGTGTCCCATATCCATGAGTTAGCATTACCCTGGGGATATTTTGTACCTTTTTATAGCTGGATTTCTTGATATCAATCTGCTTTCCACTTGGACTGGAAAACAAAAGATTGTCTCAGAAGTGCTCATTTTAGGTTGTTCTCAGCAAGTCTGAATAGAATGTGAATACTTTACCAGCAGGAGAACATGTGGTTGCGTAGAAATGTACTAGTGAGCAGAGGAAGCTCTGACTTCTTAACCTTGCTTTTCAGAGCATGCAGGAAGCACTGCAACAGCAGAGCATCCATTTCCTCTGTAAAAAAAGGGTATAAGAGCAGGAATGTATTTTCTAACGTTAAAAAAATAAACTAATTTTTTTTAGAGACACAGCTAGAACCTACCTTGTGGAGTTTTCTGTTCATCCTGGTTTTCCTCTTCGTTTCCGTTGCTGCCTTCCACTTGGTCTTCCTCCTTCTCAGTGACACTCAGCTCCTCTAAGCCACAACAGATTTGATCAGTGATAGTTTCATCAGAGCTCTGCTGCTCATCCATACTCTTTCCAACATCATATTCTCCATCTTCTTTCTCATCGACTTCACTTTTCTCTTGGTTTGAATCTTCAACTTCATCATCTTCGTCTGGTAAAGAGGGAGGGTTTGATTTATCTCCGAATGCCCTGTCAAATAAAAGAAATCCAGCGTAAGTGATTTAACATATGGTGACAGTATGAAGTAAGGCCAAAAAGGGATATAAAACAAAACCACCACCAATACCACAGTGCAAAGTTCACCACTTGTGTTAACACTGCCTTTCCTGTGTTCTTGCTTCCAGAATTACCTCCAGATATTTATATAAATGGCAA